>NW_007580324.1:32883-38747 GCF_000690725.1 Stegastes partitus | reverse complement strand
TTCCTTGATTAATTCAACAATTGTAATAATTGACTATCAAAAACATTAATTAATGATCTTCTAAATAACTAATCAAACAATAGTTGCAGCTCATTTCATGCATTTTACCTCAATCATATGTTTCCTATAGAGCGTTTTTAAAGCTCTGTGTGGTGCCTCTGGTTGTTGGCAGCACCTGACTGTGCTTAACTCAGCTATTCCAAAAATGGGCAGAAGTGGAGCGTATGTGGAGCTGAGGTGGACTATGGGCTATGAATAAAAGCAGTTCCAATACAGCATCCACCTGTCTCTCAAAGAAGCCACACCCCTAATTATGCATAACGTTAACCCTTAGTACAGTTTAAATGTTTGAGTTACATAAAACTTCCTCCCACATACAGTTGTCACAAATGGTGAATTTACTAAGAGAACCAAAAGCATTTATTGTACCAGGCTGTAACATGGTTTATTTCTACTGTAAAATTAGACAGTTTAACATGGGGGTCTGTGGGGATTGTCCTGCTTTTGGAGCCAGCCTGAAGTGGCCATTCAAGGAACTGCAATTTTTCGCAGTTTGAGATTGGCCTTCTTTTGTTAGCCCTTGAAGTTGCCACTTGGCTTATACACACCTGTGTGTTACCTTTGTTGTCCACCTTCAGGAAGAGCAGGAGTACGTAGAGTTGGTCGCTGCAGAGAAACACCAGCAGGAGGCCGTTAAAAGCGCTTTGGCACAGAACAAGTCTCTGTCCATGCTGGATGAGATCCTGGAGGACGTCAGGAAGGCAGCTGACCGACTAGAGGAGGAGATTGAGGAGCATGCCTTTGATAACAATAAACAGGTCAGCAAATGGCCGCCTTCGCAGACTTTGGGTACCTTGTATGTTTCAGGAGATCTCATGGAGATTGAATAATTATGTGAACAACATAAGGAAGCACTTTCAAATTGAATCTTCCTCTGTAATCATTTTGTAGATGAAAGGGGTGAATGTGGAGGCAGTGCTGCGAGTGGAGGAAGATGAGGAGAATGGAGGGAAGAGAAAGAACAAGTCCAGGCAGAAAGAAGTGGAAGACGACCTGGGACTGAGCATGCTCATTGACTCGCAGAACAACCAGTATGTTCTGACTAAACCACGAGACTCCACCATGCCAAGAGCCGACCACCACTTCATCAAGGTCTGTTCTTCCTCCCACTCAGCGTTGATCCTATTTTATCCAGGTTACGTAAGAAGCAACAACTGTATACATTTGTTCTGAATCCTAAAAATTCTAAGATTACGGTAGTTTCTGATGTTTGATACCAGTAAACCAACACTGAACGTTTTTTTACAACATGTACAGGACCTGGTGTCAGTGGTGATGTTGTCTCTGCCCTGTGGCTGGATTTGTACTCTAGTGGGTCTTCCTCCCATGTTTGGATACATCATCTGTGGGGTTCTGCTTGGTCCTTCTGGCCTCAACAGCATCAAGGTGTGAGACTGTAGTGTCAACATACCAGATCAGACTTTATGAACAGTATCAGTAATAATGTACTTGTTGTTCTAGTTGCTCATGTTTGTGTTTTGCAGTCGATGGTTCAGGTGGAGACTCTGGGGGAGCTGGGTGTGTTCTTCACTCTGTTTGTGGTAGGACTGGAGTTCTCACCTGAGCGCCTTCGAAAGGTAAATAAGAAATTACCTCAGACTTCACTAAGTCATGTTCAACTACACACCAAAATTAAGCTGTCACTCCTACAGTGATTTTAACCAAAGCGAAAACAAAAGCATTTCATTAAGCTTAGACTTAAAAGTTAGACTATAAGGTGGTGTAATGTATTTGTTGAAAAATACATTATACTGCATTATTTAATTTAACCTTTTTTCAGCATTTTTTTTTCACAAATGATTAAATACCCACCAACTGGTTGTTAAATTTATTGGCAATTAATTTTTTTTTAAAAAGTTAGTTGAATACTACAAGTACATTTCAGCTTCCACTAGTGGTTTAAGAATGTATTTGAGTTAAATTGGCATGAAGACACTCATTTCTGTTCCTGCTTTCATCATCTAGTCCTGATAGCTTTTCTGAAATTCCTTTTCCTGAAAGTTGGCCAACATCAGTATTGTTACCTGAAAAAGCAGCATTAATAAAAGTACTTTGATGTATCTGAATGTTTTGTTTAATGCTAATTTCTCTAGCTGCTATCAGTTTCTTACTTCGATGAGATATTTCAATAAGTGCACTGTTTATTGCTTACAGTGTGGGAACGTAAAGCCCCACAACATCATTTAATTTTATTCAACAGGCTTTAAGGTTTAAGGTTAGAATGTAACATTAGGTTTAGGATAAGGTTAGGGTTAATGTTGGGCAAGTAGCAGTTATGGTTGTATGGACAGAAATGAATATAAATCTGAGGAAACATGGCTGTGTGTGTGTGCAGGTCTGGAAAACCTCAGTTCAGGGCTCTTGCTACTTGAGTCTGCTGATGATTGGGGCTGGTTTGTTGTGGGGACAAGTCCTTCGTATTCGACCCACCCAGACTGTCTTCATCTCCACTTGTTTGTCCCTGTCCAGCACTCCACTAGTGTCCCGCTTCCTAGCAGGGGGAAGCAGAGGGGACAAGGAAGGTATGTGGGTGTGTCCACATAGTAACGTCCTGAACTTACATTTACATTGTAATGTTTAAAGCACCACTGTCTCCAGGCTCCAGCCCCCCCGCAACCCGAGTGAGGATTAAGCAGTTTTTTAGATGATGTATGAATGTTTAAAGCACATGGAACAAGTTGTGTGTCTTTCAGATCAACTGAACAGGTTACTTCTAAATGCTGCATTCATTACCTCAGGACTCCCAAAGCAGTACTACACACTGAGAAAACTGTTGGAAAAATTAAACATTGTGCCAAATGTATGGCCCGAGTGCAGAAAAGATAACCCTAACTCTGGTACCATGAAAACATAATTAAGGAATGTAAAGGGTCAGCACACCCAAAATCAAAAAGCACACTTCCTCACTTACCTCAGTATGTAGCCATGCAGAAAGCTTTATTTATATGTGCTGAGGTTTTATGATATTGTTACCACCTCACCAACACAGTCGAGGGGAGTGGATTTTGTTTTTGGTGCTCGCAGCGCTAAGAAATTACATTTATTTTATAGTTAACAACAACAAACCTTTCCAGTGTCTCCTTCTTCCGTGCCGTTAGTCTAGATAATCTACAGAGCACACTGTACAAACTGTATGTATTGTTTGTTTGGATGTAACTAGATCAGATCGTTGTACGTGGGTGGATATAACTTAGGCAAATAAAACTAAATCATGTCTGTAGCTTGTTACTTGAAGGATTTCTTTTTTAACCTTTGTTGTCTGGCTATTTACATAAAAGAGCAGGGGATAGTAATAAAAAATCTAATGCGGTAATGTGCTGCACAATAGCTATATCTGTTCGAAATCCTCTTTTCTGACTAATTACTGCTAGTGTTTGATTAAACCATGGGCAGTAACATGACTGTGTGTGTATCTGTGTGTGTTTGTGGCAGGTGACCTGGACTACAGCAGTGTTCTTCTTGGGATGTTAGTGATGCAAGACGTTCAGCTCGGCCTGTTCATCGCTGTGATGCCGACTCTGATCCAGGCACAGAGTGGGGACCTGGACAGGTCAGTTAGTTGGTCGTGTAAAGATTTTCTTGCTTTCAAAAGAAACACATGCATACTTTCAGCTTTGTAAACCTGTTGTTCCCTTTTTACACTCCAGCTTTCTGTTTGGAAGTCTCCGCGTCCTGTATCTCCTGGCCCAGGTCCTGGCGTCTCTGGCTGCTGTGCTGCTGCTGTGTTTGTTACTCAGATCGTTCCTGATAGGCCCCTATTACAAGAAGCTGCATGCTGAGAGCAAAGGCAACAAGGAGATCCTGGTGCTGGGGATGGCAGCTTTTGTCTTTTTCATGCTGACGGTATACTCTTTGCTTTTAATCATTTATACGTAGATGAAAAGCTCACTTTCTATATTTATTTATTTATGATTATTCTCTACAGCAGTAATCTTTTACTTGTTTTGTAGAAGCTACAAGTGTTGATTGTTCTCTTGCTGGCTCACTGTTAGGTAACAGAGTTTCTGGATGTTTCTATGGAGCTGGGTTGTTTCCTGGCTGGAGCTCTGCTGTCCTCACAGGGTCACATGGTCACAGCGGAGGTCATGGGATGCATCGAGCCAATCAGAGACTTCCTCGCCATCATTTTCTTTGCATCTATCGGTCAGATCCGGCATGGCAACTTCTGACAGATCTCAGCTTAGTGATTGTGTTACACCTTTACAGCATTTACAGTGAGACTTTACTAAATCATTTTGTGTGTCTGTGCGATGCTGCAGGTCTCCACGTGTTCCCGACATTTGTGCTGTACGAACTCACCATCCTGCTGGTGTTAACGCTCACACTCGTTATTATGAAGGTGCAAAGTTTTTCTCCTTTCCTTTTCCTTCTCCAGTTCCAATTTGTTCTCCACTTGACGACTCAATTCCTTTCAGTTCATGATGGCCGTACTGGTGCTGTCGGCGATTTTGCCTCCAGGCTCTCGACACATCCGGTGGATCGTCTCGGCCGGTCTGGCTCAGGTCAGCGAGTTCTCCTTCGTCCTGGGCAGCCGAGCGCGTCGAGCTGGCATTATCTCCAGAGAGGTCAGTGATGACAGTTATTTTGCAGACACAGAAGAGCTCAGATTGTTTTGTCACATTTTCTGATGCTCACCACTAAAATTTGTTTTGTCTTTTATATGTTCAGGGCCAAAAAAAAAATGTTCTTTTTCATTTGCATTTGATGTTGTTTACTTTTAATTGTTGTCTATGTCTAAAATGTTGTCTGTTGACACCTGATACAAGCTCTAGGAACACAATATGACATTTAATATACAACACAGAAAATCAGTAATCAGCTTAACAACTGTAACAATTTGTGTAGCAAATTGTGACAAGTACACTTCGAGTTAAATAGCAACTGAGTTGCTTCTAAAATAAAGGTTATTGTCACTGGTATAATCAGAGTTTTACTACTATAATTATCATAGCAACTCTAGTGAAATCATTTTCTGCATTTTGGGAATTTTAAGAAAGCGATGACTGTCAAATAGGCATTAGAGAAATCTAGAATTAGCTGTTTATGCCTTTATATATAATCAAACAGACTAAAATGAGTAATAAAGGCTACAGAGAGACTCCACTACAGCAGGGTAACATGGTATCTTTTTTAGTTTTGTAAGAATAAGGTTAAATAAGCTCTAACCTCTTAATAGGCAGCTGTGGAAAACCAGTAATGATACAAAAGCACAAATTAACCTTTTGGCTTGTGTTGAGTAAAATTGTGTCCACAAGAGAACCCTTTGAAAGGGTTGGTTCTCTCAAATTATTATTCACCTCTTGATGTGTTTAGTCATTCAGATAGTTTAGATTTATATGTCTTGGTTTTGAAATACCTCTGCGATTCCTGTCTACAGCCCTTCAAACTTTGTGCTCCCAAAAACAATGTTGCAGTCCAATTTCCTAAATGTTGTTTTTCATTGGGGCTGCACGGTCGCTTGGTGGATAGCACTGTTGCCTTGCAGCTCGAATGTCGCTGGTTCACGTCCCGGTGGGGACACCTGGGATCTTTCTGTGTGGAGTTTGCATGTTCTCCCCGTGCAGCGTGGGTTCTCTCCGGATTCTCCGGCTTCTTCCCACAAAGTCCAAAAACATGTTGAGGTTAATTGGTGATTCTAAATTGTCCGTAGGTATGAATGTGAGTGTGCTTGGTTGTCTGTCTCCAAGTGTAGCCCTGTGATAGACTGGTGACCAGTCTAGGGTGTCCCCTGCCTTCGCCCTAAGTCAGCTGGGATAGACTCCAGCCCCCTCCTCCCGCGACCCAAGTGAGGCTTAAACAGTGTA
>NW_007580324.1:0-26402 GCF_000690725.1 Stegastes partitus | reverse complement strand
AGTCAGCTGGGATAGACTCCAGCCCCCTCCTCCCGCGACCCAAGTGAGGCTTAAACAGTGTATAGATAATGGATGGATGGATGTTTTTCATTGGTGTGAGCAGCACAAATCTCTTTCCTATTGTAGAAGACATTAAACTCTCAGGGACAGATTGCTCAATACATGGGCCAATTAACCCTCAGCTATCTGTATGGATGGATGATTTCACTCTTTAAACTCTTCTTCATTGTGGAATAAAGTCCACAGTTTAAAACCATACACACAATAGTTTGTTATGACAATATCATAAAAGATTAAATTAAATATTCTGACCCCTGCAAACACCACTCTGTCATAACGAACAGACAAAACATAGACAATATGAAAGATTTTGCTGTGAGTATTGATACAGTAACTGATATATTGTAGATATTTGTGATTGAACTCAACCAGTTGACTTAAAATAACAACAACTCATAACTAGATCTTCTTCTTCTTTTTTTTTATTTTTTTTTTTATGTCTGCTCAGGTGTACTTACTGGTCCTCAGTGTCACTACTCTCAGTCTGCTGCTGGCTCCACTGCTGTGGAGAGTCACCACACACAAATGGGTCCCTCGCACCGAACGCAAAACAGTCACATGACCTGACCAAATTGCAAACCTGAAGGTTTTCATGTAAGTTGTGCAGTCACCAATGGCATCACAAGAAGTCTTACCGCATTCCTGCTCGACCAGATGTCCTCCTTTTCTTCTTGATTTAAGACTCTGTTGCTGCTTTAGAGGAGATTTTGACATGAGATTCCTGATAAAGGCCTGCTTCAGACTCTCATAAAGGTCGTCCGCTGTGTGTTATCCATTACATTTTCCCATTACAGTTTCTCAATTTCAAGACAGGTCTTGAACTGTCTCTGCTTTCGTCCAGTGTTATATATTTACAAATGATAGATAGCTCATGCTGTATTTGATAGAACATACTTGAGTAGTTTTAGATCCTGTCTAGGGAATTCCAACCTTACTGAACCCTTTGACTTTTTGAAAAAAAATCTTGAAGGCTTGGCAGTATCTGCAACTTAATTGATAGGATGCTCAAAAGCTTTACAGTTTAGATTAGAAGCACAAAAGACTTGTGATCCTTCCAGTTTTGATGCCTTAATGCATCTTAAAAGTGTACAGAAATTAAAAGATATTTTTCCTCTTTCAAGTCACTTCAAGTGCAAATAATTTATATGTTGAAGTTGAACCTCATTTTTGCCTCCTCGAAGAAATGGACCAAATCTGACAGTTCAACTTAGATTGTATTGAAAAGATGGACAGAGCTTCTGTGACCTCATCTCTTGGTTTGTAGACTACTGTTTTAAAGCCTTGAGTTTGGTATTTGGCTGTCACTGTTATGGTTTTCTAAAACCAGACGTATCGAGTGACGGATGGCTTTGACTGTGGATAATGAGCATATCCTTTATCATCTATGTTATGCTAAATAGGACCATAATCTACAAAATTAACACAATGCTATACAATGTATTGACAGAGACTTGAAACTAATGACTGAGACCATAAACTCATTAGACAAATATCTACCGAGGTAATAAATCAAGTGAGAAGTTTTCTCATAGACTTCTACAAATCTGACTTCTTTTTGGAACCAGAGGAGTCACCCTGGGGCTGCAAGGTGGCGCAGTTGGTAGCACTGCTGCCTCGCAGCAAGAAGGTTGCCGGTTCGCGTCCCCACTGGGACTCTCTAAGTGTAGCCCTGCGATAGACTGGCGACCTGTCCAGGGTGTCCCCTGCCTTCACCCTAAGATGGCTGGGATAGGCTCATAGACTGTATAAAAGATGGACGTAGCTCCCGTGACGTCACCCATTGGTTTCTGCACTGAGAAAATGAAGCTAGGGTTTTGCTACTTCCTGGTTGACATCTTGGATTTTTGAAGCCAGTGACGCAAAAATCGTCAGAGGGAGGCAGAACCATAGGAGCAGCGATTGGTCAGAGGGATTGAGAGGCAGGCCCTCTCTGCCCAGCCACATTTACCGCCTTCTGCTCGCTTTGTCTGCATCGTCGCTGCCGACTGTCAATCAAGCCAGCCACGCCCCTTGCCCCGCAAAATTTTGACGATTTTTTAAAAATTCAGTATTGATTTATTTTCAGATTGGCCACCTGATCTCTGGATTTGACTATGAAAACTAATAAGAAATAAATCCTGAGCTGCAGGAATGCGGTACTTTGTGATCTGTGATCACTTCTTTTCCACTTCATGTCTATGGGAGCCAGGGCTTTTTGGAGCCAGCAACTAGCGGACGTAGTGATATTGCAGGTTTTTGACACTTCCAGGTTGGCTTCATTTTTTAGGGCCGGTTGCTACGTCCATCTTTTATGCAGTCTATGGATAGGCTCCAGCGCATCATCCATCTCTTACATACTATCTGTGTTTCAGCTACTCAATGCATAGTTTCCAATTCTTTTTTAAGTATTTTTTGTTTTTTGAAGAGGAAGCATCTGTGTTTAATTTAAAAACCACCTCTGTCTTTCAAATAATTTACGTTCCTGTTTATGACTTACCTTGTTCTGATATAGGCTATTATAGATGACAGATTCTGCTTCTGATTGAAGTGAAAACCTTCTATCTGCTGTATTTAACTTGTAGTTTATTCGGATCATTGTCCTACTGTGAATTTAGGTGTGATTGCACACTCTAGTGTTACTGGAAAACTACAGTAATTCTGCTTACAAACCTCTCTTTTCTGCACTAAAAAGCTAAGAATGTTGATCATGAAATACAATGTTAGGCAGCAGAAGTAGTTCAGATACTCATGAAAATGTATTCACTGATGCTACATTGAAAGAAAAACTCTGCACTAGTTACCACTGAATGTCGAAGGTATGTGCCTACTCAACATTCATCTGCACTAAAAGCAAGGCTTTGAAGAGTGCAGTGTCCCTGTAAGAGAGCACATCCCATGCTCTAAACATCCTTGACTTAAGATTCATAATGTGCAATGTAAATATGTGTAGCACAGCCACATTTTTCTGTATATTTTAACATTGTTTTCAATTATTTTCCTACAGTATGTTAACAGAGAGGCTATTTCAGTTTACATGTTTGTTGGTGGCCATGATTTATGCTCCAAAGTACAAAGACGAACTGTTTTCATCCAAGTGTTCATGTATTTTTACATTGTCAAATCAACTCATTTATTTATTAAAAATAAGATGGTAAAGAATTATTTACATGGTCGTCTGGTTTTGTAAGAAAGTACTTTCTGAGGGAACACATGAAAATTACAGTTGAAATCAGAAGTTTACATACACTATAAAAAAAAATACATGACCTTTGTTTTTCTCACTGACTGACGTTAAATCAGACTAGACTTTTCCTGTTTTAGGTCTTTTGGGTTGCCAAAATTATTTATATTTGCTAAATGCCAGAATAATGAGAGAGGGATTTTTTTATTACTTTCTTCAAAGTCAGAAGTTTACATACAATAGGATTACTATGCCTTTGGAAACTTTTGATAGGTTAATTGAGAACATTTAAGTTAATTGGAGGCACACCAAAGACCTTCATTTCTGGAGACATGTCCTGTGGTCTGATGAAACTAAAATTGAACTGTTTGGCCATAATGACCATTGTTATATTTGGAGGTAAATGGGGGAAGCTTGCAAGCCTGAGAACACCATCCCAACTGTGAAGTAGGGGCATGGTAGCGTCATGTTGTGGGGGTGTTTTGCTGCAGGAGGGACTAGTGTGCTTCACAAAATAGATGGCATCATGCTGAAAGAGCATCATGTGAAAATATCGAAGCAACATCTCAAGACATCAGTCAGGAAGTTAAAGCTTTGGTGCAAATGGGTCTTCCAAATGGACAATGGCCCGAGGAATACCGCCAAATTAGTTACAAAGTGACTTAAGAACAACAAAGTCGATTTTTTGGAGTGATCATCTCAAAGCCCTGATCTCAATCCTGTAGAAAATTTGTGGGCAGAGCTGAAAAGGCGTGTGGAGCAACAAACCTGACTCAGTTCCACCAGTTCTGTCAGGAGGAATGGGCCAGAATTCCAGTAAACTATTGTGAGAAGCTTGTGGAAAGATACCCAAAACATTTGACGGAAGTCATACAGTTTAAAGACAATGCTACCAGATACTAAGGAAATGTATGTAAACTTCTGACTCTGAAGAAAGTAATAAAAAGAATTCTCTAAAAAATTCTCTCATTTTTCTGGTGTTTAGCAAATATGCATAATTTTGGCAATCCTAACTGACCTAAAACAGAAAAAGTTTAGTCTGATTTAATGTCAGACAGTGAGAAAAAAAAGGTTATATCTTTTTATACAGTGTATGTAACCTTCTGGTTTTAACTGTAGTTGTCTGAAGATATTAAGTGATTTTAGTTGCATGATTGAGACTGTTAACAAAACACATCAGAGGAACATTTCTAAATCAGATATTTGATATTTTACGAGACGCGTGTCAATATGACTCCTCTAATCCAGGAATTCTTCAAAAATCATTTGGGTCTATGACCTTTCTAAATAAAGAAATCTTAATGTATGACTCCCTTGGATTTAGTGGAGAAAATAAAGCCAAAATTAAATTAAAGCTGCAAGTGGCATTGGATGGGTCCTCGCACCTCACACACAGTCACAGTTGTGCAGAATGCTGTTGTTGTTCTGTTTGTCCAGTAGATGGAGATCTGACTCCATTCAATCCTCAGTCCTCATTGTGTCTCCTTAGTAGTGCAGGAGCAAGCTGCAGCCAGAGCGGTTTGATGAAAAGTCACAATTTTTGTTATGAGTCATCATCAACATGTAAAAGCTCATGTCATCGCATTTGAGGTTAATATGGTCGACAGACTAATGATAGCACATGAAAGTGTAAAACATGTTCTTGCTTGTTGCCAGCAGGTGGCGCTGTGATTGTGATTGGATATTGGCATATGGGTTTCATCAGGGCAGGACTGTGATCAAGTATGTAAAGTTTGAGGCAGATAGGAGTATGTACAGGGTTTCAAAATGGCAGACTTCCTGTTGAGTTTACGGGATGGGTCCAAGAGGCTTTTTTGTGCGTCCTGATGTGTTACATATGCCTACCAAATTTTGTAAACATCGGTTAAAGGTCCTGCGGGGGCTAATAAATAAATTGCTGTAGGGGGCGCAATAGAGCCATTTTGGCACACAGGCACACATTGGCTGTCGTTGAACCAATAGTGACTCGTATGCCAATTTTGGTGAGTTCATGCGCATTCCAAAACTGTCAAAAAATCCTTTCCATGTCATAGCAACCATGCGTCACCATGGCAACACTCTTGCTTGAAAACGCAAAAGTTTCACACTGTAGCATTGTCAATGTGGGAAGACTTAGCTGACCAATTTTAGGAATGATATCACAAAGTTTGGAGCAATGGCACATGTAAGTGTAATGCCTCAAACAGCCTGTTACCAATAGGTGGCGCCCTTTGACCTTTGCAGATGATTTTGATAACATTTTATCTTCCATCATGAACTCACTCACAGAACATGTGGACACAAATGCTCGACTCAGAATAGGTTCGGGCAAAAAAGCAGGTTTAATGACAAGCAGGGTTCGGTACACAGGAGGTCAGTCTCTCAGGCAAAGATATCCGGAAATCAGCAGGCAAAGGCAAAATCCAAAAACAGAATCAGGGTCGTGATCAACAGGCAAAGGTATCCAAAATCGTCAGGCAAGAGGCAAGGTCAAAAAGCAGAAACAAGGTTGAGAATAAACAGGCTGTGACTTGACTATGAGTAACGCTGGTACGAGGACTGTGAAGTGCAACGAAGTGGCGACGAGACAGTGAGACACGCAGGGTAATATACACGAGGTAATGAGGGGAGATGGGAAAAGGGTGCGGGGAGTTAATCAGGGAACAGGTGTGACAAGACAGGTGCAGGAAGTAAAACTGGAACAGAAACAACCAGTGAAGTGATTTCAAAATAAAACAGGAAAGAGGAGACATAAAATGTGCAGACATGAACAGAAACTTGACAGACACGACAACCTTCAAGGTGTATTCTACATGCTACCCAAATTTCAGCGCTCTGTGACTTATCCCTTAGTAGGGGGTAGCTCAGGTTGGACAAACAAACAATCCAAAATGGCGGACTTCCTGTTGGGTTTAGGGTATGGCTGTGACTGACTTTTTTATTCGTCCTGACCTCCTCCATATACCTACCAAATTGTGTAGGTCTAGGTCAAATGTGCTTCCGATGGGACTCTGTTGAAATTTTCATGGTGGCGCTGTGGAGCCATTTTTCTACTGAGATGTGTCTTTCCCCCAATTCTAAAATTTTTAGCCGGGTCTGATGTGTGTGCCAAATTTTGTGAGTTTTCAAGTATGTTTAGTACCTGAAAAACGTGTTTCTTTGTGATGAAGAAATAATGACATAGCAGTGCTTGGACCCTAATAAACCCAACGGTTACAATAGGGTCCTTGCACTGTTGGTGCTTGGACCCTAATAAGTTTGTGTGTCAGACATTTCTCTCCTTATGTCTTATGTATTTATCTACAAATGCATCTGTCTTCCCTCTCTGTAACTTCTGCACTGAACCCAAAGAGAAACAGGTGAGTGGACATGAGTGAATTCTTGTGATAAAATATTTGTCACTGTATCATTCAGCGCAATAATGGTTTGCTTGGCTTTGAGGAAACCCTGTCTATTAACTGTAATGATCAGCTGTGGATGAGTCAGACCTACACGTGTCTGTGTGTAAGCATGCGAACACACCTGTACTGTGTAAGCTGATAACCCACAACCTCTGCAGTCAGCACATCTCTGACAAACCTCATGGCCATCATCATCCTATTAGCTGGAATAGGTAGTTGCCGCTTACAGACACTTTACAGACAATAGCCGCATAAATATGTACAAGTGCTCTGCTTTTGCTTTTTTTTCAGAAGTGGCAATACTGATTTTTTTTTCTTCTTTTGTTTGTCAGATACATTTATGACACCACACTGAAATTGAAATTAATTTTTATTCAGACACTTCATCATCCATTTTTCATGGGCACATTGGACACTGAAGAATATATTGTAGTGTTACAATTCATCGTTTTGCTCTTACATCCTATAGATTTACAGATTTCACTGTGTATTTAATGGTAAAATCTAAATATCAGATGAAAAGGAAGTTCATTAATCACTCTGCAAATCAGTTTGAATGAAAATACTCCACCGCACAGAGGTCTACAAGTGGGATTGAGTGGACTACGAGTGGTTTGAAGGTCATGAAATAATAATATAGTAATAATGATCTGCAGACAACTGATACTGGCAGGAGATTATCTGATTATCTTTGGTTCTGTTTCTCATTTCACTGCTTTGAGGTAGAAGAGGACTTTCCCTTCGTAGGGGTCATGGATGTTTTCGTAGCTGATCTTTTCAGAGACGACTCTGCACTGGATCTTGGCCTGCTTCTCTCCGACCAGGCTAAACCGAACGGCCACCAGCGGGTTCACATAAGTGGGCTGAAGGACACAGATAGAAAGGAGAATGCAGTATGTGTCTGGCTGATTTTCATTTCAATTATTCTCGGTCCCCATGAGAAACCTTCAAGGGATAGTTTTGGGAAATACATTAATCTAAATTCCTGCTAACAGTTTGCTGAAAACATCGATAAAACTAACATGTTTAGGTGGTTGATACGAAGTGTCAGCCAGCTGGCGGTTAGCCTAGCTTAGCATAAAGACTGAAAGCAGGGGGAAACAGCTAGCCTAGCTCTAACCAAAGGAAGCTTCTCTACAGTTAAGATGATTGACTTGTACAGAGCCTGAAGTGTAGCTGTGGTTTTATGAAAGCAGATGAATTTTGTTATCTTTGAAAAGAGCCATGCTAGCTGTTTCCTCTTTCTAAACTAACTAGCTGCACTTGGAAAATACATTCTGCATGTCCAGAAAAAAATACAAGAGTGACATCAATTTTCTTGTTTAACTGTCAACAAGAAAGCAAATAAGAATATTATCCCAAAATGTCTAAGTTTTCCTTCAATTTCAGAATGAGCTGATGTTAAAAATTGTATTGCTGATGTGACACGACCTTTTCAACTACTGCAAAAACAGCTGTTTGGTAAACTGGTATTGATTTTTTTAGGCAAATGCACACTGGGCTAGATTTACCGAAAAGAAAAAGAAAAAGTGCTGGATCCTAGTCAAGTTGCCTCTAATCTTGAACTTTTAACTGGGTCAGTCAAATGCAAATTTATTTAATGATATACGCCATGCAAGGCTTGTACCTAACTAAGAAAGTAGATTTCCATGTAGAGCCTTAAGATTAAAACAATATTTCACATAAAGTTGTGATAAATTAAGTTTTGTTTAACAAAATCACCAAGAAATAAATAGAAATTGCTACAAAATGAACTTCAGGCCTTTGAGGCAGTTGCCTACTTTGCCCATTTTGTAATCCAACCTTGTATGCACCGTATAATTTTTATTTTTTCCTGTATTTTTAAATTTTTTTGTCAAGACTGGTGGAGGGGCCGGCTTAAGGGCGTCATTATTTCTGTTCAAGATGTCCATTGAAGGCTTCTAATAAGTCCTTTTTTTTACCACAAACCAGGTGATACTAGTGTTGGACCAAATTTCTGCTTAGTCCAGTTAGTTACTCTGCCTGACTTTCATAAGCTATTACTTTAATGTCATAAACATTTTTTAATGTATTTTCAAATACAAACCAAGTCTTTCTTGTTTACCTGTGCCAGATTTCCGTAGTAAGGGAAGTAGGAAGGATCCATAGTTCCATTGTTGGGAAAATACTCGATTTTGTCCACGTTGTTCTGTCCACTCTGCAAACAAACAAAAACACAGAATTGCATCTAAAATCTAAAAAAGAGGCACCCAACTAATTTTACACTCAGTAATCTGGTTAGCCATCAGAAGTCCTACTTAGTCTGGAAAATCTGTTGTAAAATGTCTTTAAATTTATCACAAAGTGTTGTGGTTGATGAGTCTGAAGGATTTGTCAAATGAAAAGATTTCTGTATTATAGGAAATGTAGGATCAAATGTTTTTGGGGAACAGAAAGTCACCATATTTTGACTCCTGTAATATCAATCACTATTTTTTTTTTCTTATTTGTCTTTTGCAAGCCCCAAATTGCTGGACTAGCCCTGGAATAAAGATGTAAAACTTGAGATATTTTCCCTAATAATTGCAGTTGTTGCTTACCAGTACAGTGCAGTTGACATATGGGGGGGAGCTAGAGCTGTTCGTAGGCAAGAAGTTAATGATCTGCCAACAAAACACAACATTTGCTTTTTAGTCATGGTTATTTAATGCATTACATTTTTTTACATTTTGAAGTTTATTAAAAAAATAAAAATAAAAAAATACCCTGTTCATCTTAATAATGACACATGGCATGGTGCAGTTGTAACCAAAGGTTGGGTCCTCGAGTCCTGAGCAGGCTCCCAACATGCTTTGGGTGAACGGACAGACCCACTTGGTGTGCTTCGGGGCAGAGTAGGTGTTCTGGATGAAGTACTTCCCCTTGGTGCAGTTATGGGGGTTACACTGCAGCTGCATGGTGTCATTGTAGGCTGAGGGACACAGGCAAAGAGGTTGAGAGTAAACTGTGAGCGTCTTATACATGAAATAATTCTCCTTTAAATAACATAATTACTAACGCTCCAGGAACTCATGAAGGATGTTGGACATCCCCATCCAGCTGGCCTTGTCTGATGTGTTGTAGGAGATTTCAACGTCTTCCTCTCCGTACGTGTTTGGCCACACCATCACCCCTGAACGAGGAAAAAGAGAGCTATTTAAGAGGCACTGAGGTTTCCTTTCTTATTGTCTTTTTCATCTTTTTGTTCTTGTTTTACCCGGAGACGTTAGCCGGTCTTGATAGTCCGGAGCGTATGGACTCAAGGTGTACATGAGGACCCAGATGGCCAAAGAAAAGAGGCTCGTCATCACCACGTAGAAGGCCACATAATACAGACTGATGTACACTGTGGAGGAGGGAAGTGGATGTTTTTTATTGAGTAAAACATAACTTCATGCTTGAGGGCATGTTACATTTCTTATTTAAAGCCTCTTCTTGATTTTTATTGTGGGTATTTTCCCATCCAAGCATGAAAAAGAGGAAAAAGTAATGTATGTTTTAACAGTCTACAAGGCAGTTCTGCTTAATGTGAACACACAGGGGTCAAGGTGTCCTCTAGTGAAACGAGCTGAATTAAATCTGATTGTAAGATCAAACAGATAACAAAGTGTACCACAACAGCTGCCTTATCTCTCCGCACACATGCTGCAAACATACACCACCGTGATTTGAAAAGGGCAGAAAAAGTCATGACGTCGCTGAGCTCACGTGTGTCTTTTGACAAACTTGGCTGCATGTATGTGATGCAAAGTGTGTAGAGACCCCAACAACCTCTGCAACTCTGTTTCACGAATAAACTTTAATATTCTTCTTAGCTAAATGTCTATTTGTAGTGATTAGATGCAGCTAGGTACTGTAGTTATAGGTATAAGTTCCTTTCTAAGTTTATATTTTATGGACAAATTACACAAAGGTTTCATAAAACATACAAGCACCATTATACGTTGTACATATACTCCCAAAAAACATTTTTAATTCACTAATTTATTGCCTTGTGTTTTCTGTCTTTGTTTTATTACTTTGTTGCAAAAAGTGCAAAACTTTTTTTTCCCACCAAATCTTTGCAGTTCTTCCGTGTTTGATAATCATATTTTTATTTGACATGTATATGTGATATTTTACATTTAAATATCAATTTGGTGTCAAAAACCTGGATATTAACAAACAAAAGGACCTAAAGGAATCTCTAATGGTATTTTCTTGCGTGGAATCTCATCTGGCAGGCCAAGTTTCACTCCAACCAGCTGAAGAGTTTAAAATGTTATGTTGTAGAATAGATTTTTGCCTCTTTAACATTCACTGACCCCTGTGGAAACTTTGCAGGTGTATTTTCAATAGCAGCAGGCCATTCTGAATCAAATTATACATCATTTGAAAAGCAGCTATTTGAGATTTAAATTTGATAAAGGTCAATTAAAGGTCAATATCGGTTTGGACAAACAAATTTTACATTTTGAAGGAATTTACAAGTTTCATCAAGTTTGTAAGATTAGATTTTGTTGATATTATGTGATATAATGATTCAATTTGAATGTGTTTCTTGTGTCTCTAGGCAAAAAAAAAATCTTGTGAAATCATCAGAGTTGTTGCTGGTGGGATAGAATTGGTCAGCAGCAATATAAATTGATGTAATAGAGACAAAAAACAAAGTTTGCAACAACAAATGTGCAGTGCAAGACTCTTCCTCACAAGATCCTTTAGCAAAACTGAAAGAATAATGCATTCCAACATCAATGCTACAAACATCCTCATGTTGCACAAAAGAACTTAAACAAGTTGTATATTCATTCCTACCCCATTTTTCTGGTGTTCTCCCCATTAAAGTTCCATTCTCTGAGTTCCAGACAAAATGTCCAAAGTCCTCACATCGCTGCCCGCAAGTCCTCTTCTCCTTCAGTGCGGCCATGATGAAGTTCCAACACTCTCTTACCTTCACTCAACTCTACCTTTACCTTCCTTTCCTCAGTGAAAACACAGTCTTATGTGTTTCTTCTCTCTCCGGTCCCTCCCCAAAAATTTTGAGGCCTTTATGCTAATTTCTTCTGCCCAAACTCATTCTCTTCTACACTTAAAGCCAAACCTCACTCCTACATGCCCCTCCACAGTGTGATCTTTGTGTTATCTGTCATTCAGTATTTATTGGGCCGGGATAAGGTGGGCAGAGAAGGAGGAAGTGGGCCAGCTTTGAAACAGGAAACAACCTGCTTCACTCCTTGGAGAAACCTCTGGCTCACCTTGAACACGTGGCAGGTTGGTTTCCAGCAACGTGGGTATGATTTTGTTGGGTTTAGGTGACTGGCACATAGTGAACATAAACAAGCCCTTCGTCTTTTTGAATTCCCCTTCGACTACTGAAGAATAGATACTTTCACACATTTTACGTCAATAGTAATGATTTAATTCATGACAGGTTCAAAAAGTTAGTCTTTAGTTGTTTTCTGCAACGGTCAACACATAAAATTTATTCATTTTACAGTGATTCAAATGAGAAGAGCAGCAAAACCACAGATTTTGTAAGCTGGAACCAGTTTATGGCTCATGGGATTGCAGTGCTTGCTCACTAACTGTTTCATCACTTCAAAAGTCATGATTCCTGAAGTATGAATTGTTTTGGGGTAAGTCAAACGACCATAAACTTAAATTAAATTGCTCATTAATTTTAAGAACGCTGACTCATTAGTTGGCTTTCTGAAGCAATGGATAGAGGGAGAAGTAAAAGTAAGTCAAGTAAGCAAAGACAAATAGATGAAAATGGGGTAAACACAAAAGGTCAAAGAATGAAAATGGGTCTGCTGCTGCACATTTAAATCAGTAGATCAGTTTGTCTTGGTAACTGTAAACTGAAAAAATGACTTAATGTTGGAAATTGACTTTGTGAATTTTAGTGAGGCAAACCTAAGGGTGCCTGTCATTACAGGAAGGCACTAGGGTGGCTGTGGCTCAGGTGGTAGAGCAGGTTGTCCTCCAATTGCAAGGTTGGCAGGTCAATCCCTGGCCTCTCCACAGTCAAAGTGTCCTTGGGCCAGACACTAAACCTGAAGTTGATCCCAAAGGCAGGCTTGTATTGCTTGTATTTTTGGGGATTTGAGTAAATAAAAGAAAACATGCATTAATTGGATTTTTTGTACTTTGTACTAAATTATCAGAGGTTAATCAATAAAGAATTCTTGTATTTAAAGCTGTTAGACTGTCTAGACACCTCTGTTGTCAGAATCATTGCAGCTTTGCAATGTTTTTTTCTTGTTAAAGAGGAATAAGGTTTTAAACTAGCAAAATTAGACCAACAAAGTTTGACACTAGCACTCTGCAGAAAAAACACTCTATTGTGTCTTTCCCTCTTTCAGCTTCACAGCATTCCTGTCACTACCAGCCCACTACATTCATGCCATATCTTTCCCTCCTCTCCCTCGTGCCACTCTTTCATTTTCTGCCTCTCCTGTCCATCATGTTCCCTGAATCTCTGTTCCCTCCTCGTCTGCTACAATGTCCATATGAGTTAGCTCGGGATAAAGTATTACAGAGGTACAGAGTGGATAAATCCCTTTGCAGTAAGGTGATGAGTCAGGTAGATCTGCATGTGTGTCTCCATGTGTGCGAGAGGAGGGGAAGGTTTAGCGAACCACATGTACGACACACTCTGCCTCTGAATCACTGCAGGGAGAGGAAATCCACATCACACCTCTGGAAATTGCTTGTGTGTCCCCTGCTTCTTTGACACTTTCTTCGTTGTCTACTCGTCCCAGCTCTCACCTCCACCTCTGCCTCCCTTTAACACCTTTTCTCAGTAGCTTTTGCTGTATCTCACACATTTCTCCTTCCCTCCTCCTCTCGTCTCCACTGTGTCACCATGGATATTGGTGGCCTGACAACAGTGGTGGCCAACTCTGCTTACATCTCAGCCCGTGGGAGCGTCGATGGCACTGCCAACCCGGCATCTAACCGAGACAAGAAGTACCACGCTCGCTTGAAGCTGCCTCACATCACAGTGTGTGAGGGTCTGAGAGAGACTTTAGACCTGGGCTTCCAGACAGTATGTGTGGAGCAGCCCATCGGAAAACGTCTTTTCCAGGAGTTCCTGGACTCCAACAATGAGTACAAAGGCCCCTGCCGCCTGTGGAAGGATATTGACGAATACAACAATGCAGAGGATGAAGATAGAGTCAAGAAAGCGAGCAAGATCTTGTCCCGTTACATGGAGCCTGGTGCCAAGTATTACTGCCCCTTTCTGCCAGAAAATGGCATCACCAATGTCAAAGAGAAACACCATGAAGCCGGGGACGATCTTTTCAGTGAGACCATGGACAGCGTGATGGACTTTCTCAAGGAAGTGCCCTACACTTTCTTCCTGGAGAGTATGTATCTGAAGAGGTTCCTGCAGTGGAAGTGGCTGGAGATGCAACCTATGGGAGAGGACTGGTTCTTGGATTTTCGTGTTTTAGGCAAAGGGGGTTTTGGGGAAGTGTCTGCCTGTCAGACAAAGGCCACGGGGAAACTGTACGCCTGCAAAAAGCTCAACAAGAAAAGGCTGAAGAAGAGAAAAGGCAACGAGGTAAGGGGATTGACAATGAGGAACAATATAGGCAGCTGCAACACAAGACTATGGATATAATTGCACCTAATTTAGGGACACTACACAACACAGGTCTTGCAGTAGTTGGGTTCTAGTTTTGTGAATCTTTTATTTGCAGTGTCTTTGTTGTCCAGCTGTCTAACAACAGACTAGATGGACGTTAGGCACATTTGGCTTACATGATTAATCCCCTCAGCATTAGTACATTTTGATCCCCTTATGAAGTGACAATCCTGCCATGTTTATAAATCTTGATGCACAGAGCCAGACAACATTGCCTTGCAACTCAATGACTTTAATGAGAAGTTAATTAACCTCTTAAAACCTGGTGTCCACATGTGTGGCCATCACATTTTGGTTTCTTTTACCACAGTAGTTAATTCTGCTTAACTGGGGCCTTATGGTCACATGTGTGGGCACTTACACTACCATCTATGATGATACTTAGTTTTTATACTTGTCAGGTTCCAATAAGCCCAAATAGCAAAGAGAAATAAAAAATGCATATTAAATAAGAGCTCGAGTCTCAAGAAGTTAAGAAATGTAGCTGCATTGTAGTTTAGCTGAACTACTTAGGACTTGTCTGAAGTCTATTTTGATCAGGGCAGCTTAGATGAAGCACAACCAGAGAAATACATTGCGCACTCACAACATATCATTCACACGAGTGATGTTAGCTGAAGGCAGAAAGCAGCTTTGTGAAGAAGTTCAGATGGACAGATGGTAATGTAGTAATGTTTATGATTCATTGCCAGCAACTCTAATTGCAGATTATCATTTTACTATATGGGAAAAATATGTTCTGGCTTGTCTGCATTTCTTTAAACCAGTCACAATTGCAATAGGTGTCGCTACGCCCAGGTTGTAGCAATGGTGCCCCTGTAAAATAGCAACAAGGAAAACTTGTTTTGGTGGAACATTTGCAGGTAAGGAAGCAAGCACTGTCATTAAAATGATTAATTCACCAAGTGAACAAAGCAGGCCTACTTTACTGCACAATCTAAATCTTTTTCAGCCTCTAGGTTGCTGATTGGTGGGGGTTGTTGTTGTTGTTGTTTCCATACCGAATAGAATTTAACGTGCAGATAGAGGAAGGGAAGAAGAAAGCCTCATGAAATACACCACAGAGTTGGCAAACTTACAGTATGCTTGAAGTCTACATTTAGTGAGTCAGACTAAGTACAGATGAATGATGCACAATGATACAATAGTAACCTAGAGTCATGTAATCATACAGAATATACTCATATCTGCTGTCCTCTCCTGGCTGTAGGGGGCGATGGTGGAGAAAAGGATCCTGGCTCGAGTTCACAGCAGGTTCATTGTGTCTTTGGCTTACGCCTTCCAGTCGAAAACAGAGCTATGTCTGGTCATGACCATCATGAATGGAGGAGATCTAAGGTCAGTGTTCCTGCCAAGAATATCTTCCCATTTTGTCTTTTTGGTCCCATGTCCTTGCATCCAACACTATTTCCAACTCTGAGGAGTCTGCTATAATGTAGACACTTTTCAACCTAAATATTAACAATTAATATCCTAACATACAGATTATGCACTGAAATCTAACATGTATTTGACTAGAGTGTCATGTTATGTCACCTTTCCTTGGACCAAATGTTACTTTTTAGTGGATTGTTTTAAGTTAAATGTCATACATGAAGGTCCTGAGTGTCCACATAGCATTTATTTGTTGTATACCCCTAGAAATGTATTTATATGGGAGCACACACGGGGCGTCCCACAAGTGTGTTGCAGTAGATGTTCATTAAAGAAATGTATAAATGTTTCCTCACATGACCCTACATTGTCTCTCTCATGAAAACAGATATCACATCTATAATGTTGATGAGAACAACCCAGGCTTTGACGAGCCGCGGGCCTGTTACTACACTGCTCAGATCATCCAGGGTATGGAGCACCTCCACCAGAAAAGGATCATCTACAGAGACCTCAAACCAGAGAATGTGCTGCTGGATAATCAAGGTCAGACACATGTCCAAAAATAAAGATGTAGTCTTCAGTGTTTGGGCTTGAGGTGCAGCATGGAACATATTGTTTAGGACTTGTGTCCCTATTTAGAGATTATTTAAACATTAAAGAGATCATACTGGGTGGTCAGCATTGAATTATAAGAAGGGTGTCTGCAAGTTTAGGGTTGTTGCATTTAGGACTTGACATTTACAAAATGTAATACATGTATGTGAAGCATAATTTTATTACAAGCATTTTTTAAAAAACCCAACAGTGATTCAAAAAGCTTCAAACATGCAACATATTTGTGGACTGCTGGATTGCTAACATGGACTAATTTTGTTTTATGTTGACACAACAGAAAAGGTAAATCTTGTTTGTTGCACTGAAAGGCCACAAAAGATTTAGGAACCTGTCCGTCCCCCTCAGTATTTAAAACCCATGCAGTGGTTCCCCTCAGTAATCACATGAGAGAAGCAGAAGAATTTTATTTTGAAAAAGAACTATTATATTACTAATAGACAAAAGAGCTTGTCTGTTTTCTTCAACAATGATTTTTTTCTTTACTCTCAAAATATGAACTATGAGCTCATACAGCAACTGGCTCTATTTTGGAAAACAACTGGATCCATACATATTCCATTATTCTTTTAATTGCACCTGGTGCTTGAATTTAGTCTTTTTCTGTGTGTAAATAAAGATATTCCCAACATTAAATGATGCAGAAGATTCTGGAGATTTTCAAAAATTTGATTAGTGTATTAAGCAATAGTGTGCAACACTATTATAGTTATGCAAGTTACCGTTTTAATTTATTTATGTGATCACAATAAGTTTACTATAAAAATTCAATTTTATTTTTATTTTTTTTACAATTAAACAAACCCACAAAATAATGTCAGTAGGTAGTTTCCTCTAATACTATTAATACAGGTCCCAAGACATGGGATTTAGCCAACATTATGTAAACATTACATTTACAAAGATATTTGTCATCAACACACAAAATTAAGAATATTCGCATTTCATCCATGAACAAATGAAAGACGTTTTTAAAGGCAGTTGCCTGTTCTACATTGCCATCAAATGAACTTAAATTTAATTCCTGCACGTTTATTTAGCAAAAGAATTACACAACAGGCAGTAATGTCCAGGGTCCAGAGCAGCAGTCCAATCAGTGAGGGCCGGGGGCGGGACAGGGGCGGAGCAATTGGAACGATGGGCCAAGCAGGAAGTGCAGGCACCAATTAGGGGAAGGGGC
Organism: Stegastes partitus; assembly: GCF_000690725.1. NCBI lineage: Eukaryota > Metazoa > Chordata > Actinopteri > Pomacentridae > Stegastes > Stegastes partitus. Next base: position 9,000 of record NW_007580324.1, on the reverse strand, counting down.
TGACACATACCTGTTTGCAAATAGAAACAGGACAAATAACATAGAAAAAAGAACCTGAGACCAATGGTCCAAGTCTAAACTAAGGCCTTAATTAATTTGACATAGCCTGAATGACTGTAAAAGACCCTGTATTAGAAATTGTCTGTTTGGGAAATGTTATTATTTACTCTCTTGCTGGATAGTTAGCGAAGCCTTTTGTTATACATACAAACTGCCCATCTACTTGTCCCTGTCCAACGGTAACAAAACTTACCATCAATCATCTTAATGTCTCACTAATTAGCATGTTATATCCTGTTTGTGTAAAACACACACAAATTAAAGTATTAAAATGACATTTTGTGGTTTTACTCTGACTTCCAGGAAAAAGACTAGCTGTTTGCTAACACTGAGCTAACCACCTCCATACTTAAGTTTCGTATCAGAGTGGTGACAGTGAACAAAGCCTTTCCCAAAGTATCAAGCTGTCTCTAAATCACAGTCAAATTTCAACCCCGAGACACTTTTTGCACCTTTATAATGACGCTAGAGCAGCTCACCTTGACAGTAAACCACTCACACACACACTTCACACATACAGCACACACTGTTTTCTCACACAAGGACATCTTTGAGTCACCTCTGGTATCTGTGACGTGGACGGTTCTTGACGTTAACCGGCTGTTTGCTCTTTCAGGTAACGTCCGTATCTCTGACCTTGGCTTGGCTGTGGAGCTGGCTGACGATCAGTTCAAAATCAAGGGCTATGCAGGGACTCCAGGTACCGGCAAAATAATCAACAAATGATGTTTACCTGGTTACAGTTGATCTTCCAACAGAGTTGTAAGAACAACAGCTACAGAACCCACAGCTTTACTGTGTTTGTCTTTCTCACTCTGATTATTAGATGACATTTATCTGGTCACGTGTAATACCACATGCTGCAGTGTATATATATTGCATATACCTACACAGTAGGTGTTAACTAAATGACTGAAAATGGAGTTGTTCTGACTCTCTATAATATATTACAGTGAATGAACAAACTATGTAATGTATATAATGCATACTTATAAAAAAGATAAACACAGCATATATGCGTATTTTACCATATTTTGTTAAAAAAAAATCATGAAGAATTCACCCTTTGATTAGAAGGTTAAATGGACTGTAGTTATATAGCGTTTTTCTACCTTAGCGGCACTCAAAGCCCTCTACAATGTTTTCTCATTCACCCATTCACACACACATTCTTACACCAGTGGCGACAGAGCTGCCATGCAAGGTGATGCCCGCCATTGGGAGCAACTTCAGGTTCAGTGTCTTGCCCAAGGACACTTTGACTGTGGAGGGGCGGGGGATCGAACCGCCAACCTTAGGATCAGAGGACAATTGATCTACCCCCTGAGCCACAGCCGCCCAAGCTTCTCTCTAGTTTGATGTGCATTAAATAATCCAGTATTACATTCATTTTGGTTAAACTACGCAAAACAAGTTACTTCTGAGCAGTCCTTTTACATGCAGTGTTAGTAGTTCAAAGTACTTCACAAGTAAGGTAAGCCGGTTTTGTTTGTACAGCACTTTTGAACCCCTGACTATATAAATTGCAGTACAAAGAAAATGAAAACTGTTAGAAAATAGAACGATTGCAAAGGGTTTGGTAGATGATATAATAAAAAAAATCACAGCTTTTGCTTCAATAATACATTAGATAGTTGACGCAGTGTTGTGAAGTATAAGAAAGTTCACAATTCCCTCCTACATTGTACTATAAAGCAGAAATGCTCAAGTAAACTAGAACTGTAGGTGCAGTAGTACATTGTGAGCCATTCCTCTATTGATAGTGAAGAGAAAGTATAGTTTTAGTTCTATTTAGATCTTTTCTGTCACCTGCAGGCTTCATGGCTCCAGAGCTGCTGAAAGGAGAAGAGTATGACTACTCTGTGGATTATTTCACTCTGGGCGTCACTCTGTATGAGTTTCTGGCTGCCAAGGGGCCCTTCAGGACCCGAGGAGAGAAGGTGTGTGTGAAATTTGTCTCTCTTTTTCTGTTCTCAGCCCACATTTTGAACTGTCTTTAAATGTATTAGTGTCTTTAATGTCCCTTTACCTCTATTTATTCTATTTAAGTCCTGCCATGTTTAAATCTGTGTGACAATACAGATTTAACCAGCTCAGCCTCGCCAACTTGTGACCTGATGCTGCCGTGAAACCTGAAACCCTGATATCTGTGTTTCTACGCACAACAGTATAAATATTTGTTTTAAAAGAGATTTATGGTGGCATTGTAGAGCACAATTAGAAGACTGTACTTGAATTCCCCTTCACATCCTCTACATATGTAATAAAAAAGAGCTTTGCAGATAAATACTTGAGTTGGATATTCTCTTTAATATGTAAAATTCAGATACATTCAAGAAATAAAAGGACCAAAATGTGTTTGGACTGAAGCAGGTTTTGTTCATCCTACTGTTTTCTTCTGTTAAAGGTGGAGAACAAGGTGGTGAAGAAGCGGATCTTGAACGATCCAGTAATTTATCCAGAGAAATTTAGTGAGAACGCCCGGTCCATCTGCGAGGGTCTGTTGAGCAAAGAGATCGACAAGAGGCTCGGCTTCAAGGACGGCTCATGTGACGAGCTGAGGGCGCATTCTTTCTTCAGCGAGATCAACTGGAGGAAACTGAATGCAGGTCATTTTCGGGCATAAACCCACTAAGTTTCCCAGTAGTTCGCTGACATTGTTTTGTCTGTTTTAATTACTTTCTGCTCAGTTTGCACAAACTGCACAAACTCAGTTTGTTTTCAAAAGTGTTCCGGCATTTCGTCCTCACTATGTAAGGATTTTTAATTTTCCTACAGTACGCTGACATATGTAATCATTTGTATCAATGTATAGATGCTGGTATGTTTAGTTTGGTTTGGCTCTGAAAATATTTTCCTAATCAGCTTCTCTCTCTTTACAATGATTCTGCAGGAAGTTTGGCTTTTATTTTTGCTCTTTTAACTGGTTTGAGTTAGTGAGTTTCATTAGGTTAAATGAAGGTGAGGTCTTATGTTTTTGTGGACAATCAGGATTTGGTTTTACCGTTTAAAGTGCACTAACACCGTCATCATAAATAATGATTGGTCCATTTTACAGCATTTCTGTGTATATGCATTTATTAATAATATCAGATATATTATAGTTTTCATTGGATAACTGACCACACATCTTGTAGTTTGTTTCAGTGTGTAACACACTGCGATGAAGGTCCTTTGCTGAAGCCTGTTGGTTGAATGAAGAGACTGCAGCTATTTTTCACCTCACATTTGCTAGAGTTAAAAGCCATGAATGATAAGGAGCTTTAGGGGTATCCTGGTGGCTCAGGACCATCAAACTGCTGCTTTTGATCAATATGGTCTGTATGGTGATGACAAATTTTGTACAACATGAAAAAAGAAGAAAGAAAAAAAATTAAATATCCCACCCTCCCTTGTTGTGTCTCCTCAGGGATTCTTCCTCCCCCTTTTGTGCCAGACTCCAAGACAGTGTATGCCAAAGACATCGATGACGTCGGGGCCTTCTCCACAGTAAAAGGCGTGCAGCTGGAAGACAAGGACATGGACTTTTTTGAAGAGTTTGCTTCAGGAAACATCTCTATCCCGTGGCAGGAGGAGATGATCGAGATGGGGATCTATGGAGAGCTCACAGTCTGGGGTCCGGGCGGCACTTTGCCCAACGACCTGCGACGTGAATCCATCCTGGAGCAGCCGCCCAAATCCTCCACCTGCACACTGTCATAAGAGGCCGCGATGACCGTGGCGTGACACTTCTGCTGCTAATGCATGATTTTTTTTTTACAAGAACTGTTATTTCTTGAGCACATTTTGTACAAGAGGTCAGCACCTCTAGTGGTGGATTGGAAAGGGAATGATTTTTTTTTTTTTTTCACCAGCAGTGCAACTCTAAAGAGATATTTACAGTATTTTCTGCACTTTTCGTCCAGTTGTTTTGCTGCAATGCTAGCCAGAGCTTCACAGCTCAGGTATTTAATTTTTCACATCTGACAAATGCTTTTAAAGCATGTGTTATACTTACACTGTTTAATTTAGTGTACACTTTTGTCTGTGTAAAAGAACTGCACAAAAAAATAGAATTTATATTTCCTACCAACCAGGTTTCATTTGCCTGACATGTAAGTGCACAGCTGCTGTCTCTCTGCACCTCTAACATACACTTTAATAAACAAATGCTGGAAACAACACACGCACATATATGCACACGCGTATGAATATATGTGCTACGCGTGATTTTTTTCTGTTTTCACTTTTTAGCTTTGTTTTTTAAGTTTCCCAGCTTCAGATGTGTAAATAAGCCACTGCTGTACAGATGTTTATGAATTGAAATAAATATTTTATTCCAAGTTTATGTCAGTGGATTGCTTGTTTCATCCAACCTACACTTTAAAATCCAAATGAACTTCATACAATCAAATTAAAATTTTATTATAATCACATAAGACAAAAAACCCCAAAACATTCACAACAAAGAGGTTGAAACTGGGTGATGTTTTACGCTTTTTTCCTGAAGCATTATTTGTATTAATAACCAATCGTCCGCTCATTTATTGTTTGAAGATTCAGTCTACTTGCATACTGAAGAAATTGTATTTTTACTCACCAAAATTCCCAAAATATCTTAAATTCACACAATACAAGCCAACCTTTATAATGGTAAGGGTTCCATGTAGTCTTGAAAAAGACTGAAATATTTAGCAAATATAGGTGAGACTTCAGTAAATCGGTCTCTTTTTCTACATATTATGGAAATATACAACAGACAACTTAACTTCTTAAATGTCCCAGGTGCTTTCATTTGGCTAAAGAGATTGTAGGCTATAGGGCTTGTTAGCCAGTGGAGGGCGCTGCAATCACACATTCACCATCAACTCATGCAGCATCATGACCAGTCAGTGATCCAGCAGCCTCCACATTAAAATAAAACTCAACAAAAGCTCATCATACCCAATGTTTTATTGTATGTTGTGTAGAGTTTAATCACATTCTGTCAGATATTTCAACAGGAATCAGATACAAGTTGTATCAAACTTATGTAAGATAAATAGTTTAATAATTTATCACTGAGGTGAATGCAGGAAGCTGATTGGCCTCTCTCTGCAGCTCTCGCTCTCTCTCTCTCTCTCTCTCTCTCTCTCTCTCTCCCTCTTTCTCTCTGTCAGGTTTCTAGTAAACTTAAACCCTCCTGAGCTCACAGAGAGTCAGCAGTGAGAAGAAAAAGAAAAAACAATCTTGATCATCAACCAAATGTGTGGATTATAAAGAAGTAGCCCGTCTTGTATCCTCCGTGGAGGATGAAGATTCTGTTTTGACTCAACTCAGAAAACTATCAGCACATCTTCCTGATCTGTGCTATTTTATTTTTTTATTTTATTTTATTTTTTTGAAATTTCAGAGCTTATTTGGTCCTGATTGAGTCAACATGCAGCAGCCTGAAACCCTGCAGACAGCTCAGCAAACAGCTGCAGAAGAGCTGGATCCAGCAGGTACACTAACAAAAGGCAGCATCCTTATAATACTGTGCATGTTTTTCATTCAGTGCTGCTCTTTGCATAGAAAGTGGTCATTTGCATGTGCAGGAGTAATTATGTGAGCAAAAAGGCTGCAAAAGGCCCCAAAAGCAATTTAGCTCTCACAAGTAGTTTGTTCTTTTAGAAAAAAAAGAAGAAGAAAAGATCTAGAATGTTGCTTCTCCTGTTTTATGTTTACTCCACAATCATCTAAAGGAAAATAGTGATTCTTATTTTATATATATCAATCTGACAGACAATTATTTGTTAGTTTGATGTTTACCATGTTAAAAACTGCACAAACATCTTCAGAAGGCTTTATTGAACATGTGCTTCAAAATATAGACCGCTAATAACAAAACCAGTTAATTTTGAGCATGCAAATGAATAAATCAGGTACAATCAGCTTAACACTAATTACATTAGTCCTGAAACATGGACAGGAGGCATTTTTACCTGCACAATAAAAGTGCTTTGATCCATTGAGTAGACTTTGTTAATAGTTACTTAAATAAGATTTTGAATGCAAAACTTTTACTTATTCACATAAATTACTACAATATATGATGGCGTCTTGAGAAAAATTATGTTTAGAAGTTGATGTTTGGATTTTCTGGTCAGAGTTGGCTTCGGAGGGCTCAGGAGAAGATGGTTTACTTATGATGAATGTAAAGACGCTTCCTGTCTCCCGTTCAGCTCAGTACCTACGTCGGAGGAAGACTGCTCTGTGGATCACCGTGTCCCTGCTGAGTCTGGCTCTGGTGATTCTGGCCCTGGGTCTGATCGCAGCAACTCGCACCGACAATGTGCCTGTTGCTGGATATTATTCTGGCATCACAGTGAGTCACAGTCACCTCCACAGTCTTCACATTTCTTTGTCCCGACACTGAGAATGAACTTAAACATTAACCCTTCAAACACTTCATGGCACGTGTTATTTTATTTCTATCTTCTCCTCAGCTGATCTGTGATGCTTCTTCTCACGTCTTCCACTCTGATTTTTCCCTTTGCTCCTCCAGCTCAGTTTTGGAGCATTTCTGGGCATCGTTGGCATCCACCTGGTGGAAAACCGCAGAGCCATGGTGAGTCTGTGCCTCTGACACTTGTACCAAAATCACATATGACTGAGTGTAGGTAAGACCTTCTCTGGTTGTCATTTAGAAATTCCCAAATTATTAAATTTGTATATTCAACTGCAGCAAATGCAGAGAAAGAGTTTCAAAGATGTGCTTGGATCCCTACATACAGATAAATCTGTTGTGTACATCATTACTTTCTATATCGTCAATATGTATTTTTTTTCACATATTTCACATTAAGCAGCAAACATGCTCATATGATTAGTCTTTTTATGTTGTGTAGTCTGTTGTTTCCAGCCTGAGGTTTGGGACCTCCTAATGGGTCGCAGAATGACTAACAGGCCAGGAACAAAAAAAAAAAAAAAAAGTTTCTGCTTCACAAAATGATATTTAACTATTCAGAATAACTGAATAATGTATTTAAATTGCCCAGTGGTTGAACTGGTCACAAACAAGTAAGCAGTAATTACAGTTTAAGAGTAGACTTTAGTCAAATTTCTATAAAAAATATAGTGTAAAACCTGTCATTATGAATTAATATGCACTTACTTCCATTACTAGATGGAAGTATTGAGCTGAACAGTGTTGCTGAATCTGCGAATAGGTGCCTTAACCTGAACAGAGCACCAGTGAAAACAATGTAGAAAACACACTACAAATATGACATTTGGCAAAGAGGATTTGTTGGCTGTACCAATTTCAGTGTGTTAGTTAACACATCAGATGTTTTGTTTAGCTTCCACTTTCCATCATTTCAGTGGAGCTGAAGCTTCATTAGATGTCACAGTCACATGCACCATATAAATCATAGTTTGTCTGTTTCTTCTGCACATGATCACATTTTTTATCTTAACCAGGCCTAACAATGTTTTTTGCTATATTTCAACTTTTCAAACTTAAAACATGGAGCCCATTGATCTGATAAACATGTATCTATTATGAATCAACTGTATTGTCCTTTGGTTAGATTCAGTCCTACACACTACAAGTTAGTGGCTATAATGTGCTGAATAATGCAATTAAAACAGGAGAAACTGCAATCTGTTTTAAGAAAGCAACAAGTAAAAGGCTTTATAGTTGTTTAATGACTTAGCCTACAGTAGGGATGTAATTTTTTGGGGTCCTGTGATAAACAAAACCATGTTTGTTGTGATGACAACTGAATTTTGCAATGTCACATTCATGCTGCAAGCCCTGTTTGCTCTCTACCAAGGTGATGTCTGTCAGCTTTTTGGGCTTCCTAAGAGTTATCTTCTAAAAATGCAACATTGTTCCTGGAAACAGGACCATATATACACCATAAATTAGAGGATCATGTTCCGTACTTTGCAAATTCACTAAACTGTTTGGCGGGAAATTGCTCTGATATGAGCAAGAAGCAAATCTGATTAGGTCGATGGCGGCGTAATGTTTTCTTGGACCTTGTGCCCGGGCCAGTGTACGTGACTGGATTTGTGGTTGAGGGGGAAGTGAATGCATTTTTCTCTGGACTTCAATGACAAGAGGGGAAATTGCATTAGTATTGGTCAGCTGCCGACAACAATCCTTTATTTCAGACAGGGACACAGGTATAATATCATCAAAGTTCCACTCTGTGTAACAGTGGGTTCAAACAATCATCACGTTAATGACTCCAGAAGACAGACACTTGAAGTTATACCAAAGACCCGACTTAAAAAAATCCCTGCAAAATTAGGCTGGATAACCCTACACTGCTGAGTTAACCTCCAATCAGTCTGAAGTCGATCTCAAAGAGGTTGTGATAATCAACAGTCAACCTGTGCGACTTCAGGGCAACCAGAAGCTGTGCTGTGTCACTTAAGTCGTATAGTCAGTATCATATTCACAATACATGAAACCCTGCATGTGTCTGAAGACTACACCAGTGACACAGAAACCTCAGCAGAATAAGAGTCCTTTTTCTCACCTCTGAAATAGTTCTAATGCTTATATTCGACACATCTGATTATGCTTTGTGGCGGAAAGAACCCAGTGCACTGATGGTACAGTTATTCTTCACTAATCTTATTCTTTTCGGTATATTTTTTGTAGTTGTAATTGGATAGTAATGAGGAGGAGAAAGGGGGCTACCAAACCCTGCTTTGTTTTTCATTTCAAAACAAAGACTCGATAGGCCCTCATCACATAATATCAAACTCTAAATGAAGGAGTCTGTTCTTTGCTTTTCTTGACACGCGTTCATCCGATCTATGTCAAACTTGGCAGATGTGGCGCCGGGTCACATTTGAAGTCGTTTTGATAAGTGGTGGCCAGTGTAGGGGCCGTCCTTTTTTGAGGTCCTCATTGGTCCTTTGGTGATGTGTGGACAAAAAGGGCAACAGCAGACATGACCCATCCATCCATTATCTATACAC
>NW_007580323.1:15816-33703 GCF_000690725.1 Stegastes partitus | reverse complement strand
CATGAAGTAACATTGTGAGGATGTTTTACAGAAGAGCTTCCTATGTTGTGTTCTCTTAACAAAACCCCCAAAACATCTTTGGCGTATTGCAAGAAAAATGTTCTATGTTTGTTAATGTGTCACATTAAAGGAATATTTCATCCTCTTGCAAAGCTGGTTTGAGAACGTTCTACTATCGTTATCCTGTAACACAATCTGCGGCCTCGACAACATCCTAAAAACATTTTCTGAATGTTGCAGTTAAAAATGATGCCTTTTTTAAAATGTTCCACTTTATGGGAGCATTGTTTGAAATGATAAATATCCACTGAGCATTAGATTAAAATAGATGAATGTTTTCTTTACATGACAGATGGATGCAGAGTAGAATACATCCAACTGAGAAGTAGAACTATAAAATGTTCAAGTACCTAAATATAAATATCTCTAAATTGTACAAACACTGAAATAAATGTGCGTAGTTAGAATCCCCTACTGGTATAAACCCCTATAAATAATATATTAAACTGTTGACAGATGTGTGTTCTGTCTACGTGTAGAACAATCTGAGTTACCCGCTCCAGGTTGAGGATGGTGGCCATCTGTGTGAGACGAGCGAACTTATCCCTGATGGTCCAGGTGGTCACAGTGGTGAGATACGCCACAAGAGACCGGAGCTCTTTATCGAACTGCAGCCCGCCGAGCTACAACAAAGGGATCAGGATGATGAAAAACACCAACACACCTGTGCATACATTATGTATTCAGTCATATTTTCCTCAAGTGTTTGTGTCTTAGGGGCTGTATGTTGTGAAAACAGAACGCTGCTCAAAATAGGACAATGCTAACAGGCCAAAGGGAAGCATCCTCTCCTGCAGGCCTTCATTAATAAATCACAGCTCGAGGCTTTTTCTTCACGTGTGTCAGGGATGTGGTGCAGAGGAAGCTCGCTGCCACCTTGTGGCCGAGCTCAGCTGCTCACCCTGCTGAAAGAGCACTTCAGGACTGTCTTCTCCATTTCAATAGATATCAAGCTGGTCATCAGGCTGGTCAGCGTGTCGTAGATGACGGGAGAGAGGGCCGTCTGGGGAAGCAGAGGAATAAAGATCAGAAAGCAACAACGGAAGGGAAGAGCAGAATTATAGTCTGAAAGTTGAGAATACCTTAAACTCTGCCATGAGCTGCTCCAAGTTAACGATGAGCTGCTGCACCCAGGGGTCATTAGCTTCATAGTCGTTAAACTCCTCCTGTAAAGATTAACTACAGTTACAGCAACGTGCTTCATGAGCTCTGACTAATGTCTGTGCAGGATTGCGAGGCCTTTACCTCTTCGATGTTATGTGAGATGGACAGGAAGCTGCTGATCCACGGTTTCACCTGAGGCTTTATGGCTGTTGTGTTTAACTCAGTCAGACCCTCCTGTGAAACAAAATCAGTGGGAAACTTTTACCACTGGATGCTGTTAGCCAAAGAGGGAAAGAGCAGGAAGAGTGGATCCTGTACATGTTCTACAACAAATGCTTGCTAAAGAAAAAAACACCTGCCGCAGGACTAACATACGAAAAACCCAAAATCAGAAATGTTTGGTTTCTTAAGTCTCCCCACACAACAACTAGAAGCACGTCATTAAAACACAGAGAGATCTTATTAAAGCCAGACTGTGCTTCTTACTCTTCAGTGCCTTGTCAAATAAATAAGACATTCTCCTCCACTGCACCGGTGACAACTAACAACGGCTCCCCATTATTTTTTTCATTGTCTTTATTGATTTTTTTTTTTACAACAATTTAACAAATGTGCTCATTTGTTTCAAACTCCTCCAGGAGTGTACATCTATGAACAACAATACAGAGACTGCAACACAACAACAGTGGGTTCTTAAACTTCCCAATCTGAAGCTAATATACAACTACTAGATCAGTGTGTGTGTCTGTTTGTGTGTGTGTGTGTGTGTGTGTGTGTGTGTGTGTGTGTGTGTGTCCAACCTGTAAGAGATCCTTGAACTTCGTGGACGTGCTGACGAGGTCGGACAAACAGCTTTCAATCTTGGCTTGTTCACCAGAACCAGCCCCCTGACTGAACAACTTGGAGCAGTCGTTCTGCCGGCAAAAGAACAAAAACATCGGTTTTCGAGCAAACTATAAATAACAGAGTGATAAGTAGAGAGGCAGAGCTTCAGCACAACTTACTTCTAGGTTCCTCTTTAAAGTTGTGATGTTCTCACTGCACACCTCGACATTATTCAGAGTCACCTGAGTGGGAAAAGACAGAGTGTGAAGGAAGGATTCTTACAGCCACTGTTGTTCTGTATGACTCAGTCCTATTCTGCCTGACAGAAAAACACAATCTGCTGAAGTTCAACTGGTAGCTACAAAGCTTTAAGTGTTTCTTGCTACTGGACACATTTTTGAAGTTCGTGCATCCTTCAGCAAAGATCTATTTTAAAAACTAAACCACTGCTCATCTCTCTTAAATTCTGAAACCTTATAGTCTCTCAACCTCAAAAACTGCAAGCAGGTTTGATGTCTTTTCCAAATTGTCAAATCTACGCCATTTATCAGAGCCAGAAACTGTAAAAACAAAGAAAGATTGTTGGATTTTGAACCTTGGGAGCGAAAAGTTAAACAAATATAAGTTTAAAATTGTGATATTCCAGTAAAATCGCTTTATTCTCAATGTCTCATTAAAAACCTTTGCCGAAAATAAACCGTCTGCATGAACCAGATTCATTAATAAACAAAATATTGTACTTTTTAATCTCTGTGAGGTTCAGGGCTTTAAATTGCAGCGAAAAATGATCAGTGAGGAAAAATGTGACAGAAGACAAAAAGCCCAGAAAATGCTTTGAGTTTGGAGGGTGAAGCTACTGCTGATATCTTTCAAAAATCACTTGGACAAAAAGCGAGAGCGATTAGTTTTCATCACAGTCGGATCAAATAATTTCTAAGATACTGTCTGAGATCGGGGCTGCAAGGTGGCTCGGTGGTTAGCACCGTTGCCCTAGAAGGTTGTTGGTTTGCGTCCCGGTGAGGACACCCTGGATCTTTCTGTGTAGAGTCTCCATGTTCTCCCCGTGCAGCGTGGGTTCTCTCTGGGTTCTCCGGCTTCCTCACAAAAACATGTTGAGGTTACTTGGTGATTCTAAATTGTCTGTAGGTGTGAATGTGAGTGTGCTTGGTTGTCTGTCTCAAAGTGTAGCCCTGTGATAGACTGGTGACCTGTCCAGGTGAACCTGCCTTCACCTTAAGACAGCTTGAATAGACTCCAGCCCCCCACGACCATAGTGAGGATTAAGTGGTGTATAGATGATGGATAGATGGATGGATGGATGTCTGAGATGGAAGCTGAGATGTGTGTGAATGTGTGTTACCAGAAAGGCTGCCTTGGCGTTTTCGGTGCTCTCGATTCCCATCGTGTTGAACTTTCCCTGCTGTAAGCTGCTCTGCATCAGACTGACCGCGCTGCTGACGCCACGCTGGATGTCCTGCAGCGTTGTCGCCGGGAAGCCCTGCCGCAGCTTATTGTACAACACCTCCCTGCCCGGTGAGAGGAGACAAGGACAGAACAGGCGTGAGATGTGAAATAATGTCTTTGTTTTTGTAATAATACTAAATTTATATCAACTGGAGAGACAAAGTGTGAGCACCTGAAGTCAGACTCCAGCACAGAGTTAGCGTGGTTGATCATGGCGCAGAGGCAGTCGATGCTGGAGCTCGATAAAGCTCGACTGATGCACTTCTTCACAATGTAGAAACAGTCGTCCACCATGCTGCTGGTCAGCTGACCCTTTTCACTTGTGTCCATAGTGACAGCCTGGGGGCAGAATAAGTCAGTGAGCAGTTCAGCACAATCACACCTGGATTTACTACATAACAAAGACATGCAGAGTATTTTCATGTGTTATCTGCGTATATAAAATGATGTTTTATGTGGTTGTTGTTGTCTTGTCAAACTTTTGTCAAATGTTCCTTTTGTCAGATGAGATCCAGCAGAATCAGCGGTATTGTCTTTTTTATTCCACATATTGTTTTTCCTTGTTAAATCTTTGCGCCTACATTACCCACAATGCAATGCATCCACCAATAGTTAATAGCTAAAATAGACTGCTTTCTGCTAGTAGCGGCTAATACACCCTGGAGCTGCTAGCTTCAAGCAGAGATGAGGAGCAGGTTGTGGAGGTTCGGTGAGTTAACTTCCACCTAAATATACACCTCTAGAGTTTATTTCATTTTCAACCTTGAGACACATTCTAAATAAATTGCCGCCACAATCAACGCAGCTCCTTGTACAGCAACGAAAGGATTTATACAGCTTTTCACATACATCGTAGTACATCCTGCACCTAAACAGATTCTAATGTGTAAAATCCCTCAAGTTTCCCTTTAAAGTCCCTCTGTGGCCACTGAATAAACCCTAAAAACTCCTCTATGAAAGAAGAACACTATATGACAAGATAGAATACTTGATTTCACAGTGGGAGGTCTTTACTAGGTTTGTCAAATAAACAACACCAGGCTATAGATATAACAGTATACAATACTGACCTTGTTAACAGACTCCCTCATGTAGTATTCTTCCATTGGAATATAGTAGCCGATCAGCTCCTGCATCGTCCGGCTCAGCAAACAGTGTTTCAGGAGCTTCTCTACATTCTGCTGATGCTCTGGAAGTTCAAAAATGTAAGAAGACAAATATATTTTCATCAATCCCACGTCTAAAAAAGGGTTCTTTGGATGTAAAGTAAGACATTCATATAAAGCCACCTTGTGTGACGCTCTTAGCATCCGCAACTTCAAAGTCGGCCATCATGCGGCGACGTAAAAAGCGAAGGTAGAGCTCCGCCCTCGCGTTCATCAGCGTTACTTCCGCCAGTACGGGGTCCAGCTCCCTGTTTGTATGAGGACAGAGGTGTAAATAAATAAAAACCCAGCTCAGACACACAGACACACACACACACACACCTTGGCTCGATCCGCTCTCCCGGCAAGCTCTTCATCATGCTGCTCTGGACGATCTGAAACTACAAAACGGAATCGAGGTCACAGCAAGCCCAGGTATGCCGCAAAAACAACCAGTTAATGCAGCTCAGTCGTCATGAACACCTTGTTGTGGTATCCTCTCTGCTGGATGAACTTGTCGACTATTTTCTGGGCCTGACGGTCACACTCCTGCTGCAGGTGAGTGATGAGTGTGTACAGATGACCTGGACCGTAAAACGTCTCCACTATCGGCTGATGAGTCTCAACAACACGAGCGATACCTGCAAACACACACCAGCACATCAGCGGAGGCCCCTAATGTGCAAAGGAGAATGCACGCGCACACGCACATACCCACACACACACACACACACACAGACACACACACACACAGATTGCTTTCTCACCTTCCAGCAGCAGTGTCAGAGTGTCTGCAAAAATCAGCAGAGCTCTCTTCTCGCCCAGATCTCCTCCTGTCGCTAACAGCAGGTTCTCCTCAGCTTTGGAGGCAAGCTGTGTGATGGAGTGTGAAAGATTCAGAGAGAAGAATTCCTGATATGATGTGTTTAGAATCACAACGACACACTGCAGCATATCTGACTAACAGACAAAGATTGTTGAGAATAAACTGAAATTACTGGATTGATGGAATTTCAAATGACATTTGATGGAATTTGTGAGCTGCAAACAACAAAAAGTGCACACAAATAAAAAGCTTTAGAATATCAGTACCTCGACCGAGGTGCAACAGTTCTCTACAGCTCTCATTTTTTTCATTTTAAGTGTGCGTACATTTTAAAGCTGCATCTGGATCCTGCTTCACCATCTTCATCAAAACACTCAGAATCAACTGAGGTAAATAGATCACTTACATTCAAGTGATTTGTGATAAAACTGAAAATATTAGACATTTACTTGAAAGTTCCATGTTCATTTACTCACAGCCTAATTTACCACTGAATTTAATCGATTTTAAATTCATTGCAATTGATATATCCACACCCTGGTGAACAACGTTTAAGTAAGCTTTCGATGAATAATATGGTGTGGAAACTCTGTTTTATCCAGAAATACAAGCAACTAAAAATTACCACAAGTCTGAAACCTTTCAGTTTAATCTCAGACAAATTACAGCTGGCAACACTCTCACAAACAGCTCTTTTCTGTCCAGCACTCCTCCAGCTACTGACCTGACTGCAGAGATAATGACCGAAGCGGGCGAGGCCCTGCTGGTGGAGGCCCAACAGAGGGAAGATCTTGAAGAATCTCTCCACCTGTGCAAGGTCGACTGCTGCTACGGCTTCATCGAGCTTCTCGGCGACGATGACCTTCAGTTTCTGCTCTGCCTCCTGCAGCATGACCAGACTGGCGTCCACGTTGCTGCCTGTGCAGACACATCGCTGGTGTTATAGTGTCTGTCTACTGACACACACATTGCAAGCCAAAGCATATATTCTTTAGCTGCTACATACTGCTTACTTACAGTGCAGTAAAAAAGCAGCTTCACAATCATTGTAATAAGATCTGTTGGTTAGTCAAACAAGCGGTCTGAAAAGCAACCAAAAGGCTGACAGAGAACTAGAGGAATCGTACTTTCTTCTCCCTGCCTGCTCAGCTCAATAACCGACTGGTCCAGAGAAAGGTATCGATGGATGTGAGCAGCAGCCTGTTCATAATCTTCATTGCGCAGAGCCGTCTGCACTCCATCAGTGCAGAACTTCAGATTGAGGATGTCATCAGCACGCCGGATGACGTTATATAGCCTCGTCTGCAAAAGAAAATGAGATATATATAATCAGAGATCAACAGTTAAATCAAAACCTCCAAAGGGAAATAGCATGTTTTGCAAAAAGGATATGTTGCAGTAAAACAGGTGTCAAGATGCACGTTATTAATACTTATATGAACCTACAAAAAGTAAACTCTTCTCTGTGAATAAAAGGTTAGATTAGATCAGATTGCACTTTATTCTTCACCACCAATGGGGAAACTCATTTGTTGCAGCAGTATAGATAGAGGAAAAGAGCACAAAAAAGCAACAGGAAGAAAAACAGAACAAATAAAACTAGAAACAGGAAGAGCTGAGAAATACAAGACAATAGAGCTACACACACTACATACACACTATAGATCCAAATAATTAAATCGGTGAGGTGGCCTTCCCTTCATACTCACCACTGGTTTCATTTCATTTACAAATCACTTCTGGCCCAGACACCTCCCTACCTGTCCTCTCTTCTTCACGTCGCCCATAATCCTTATCATACCAGGTCTAGTGAATACATCAAGCTCATCATCCCCAATACTTCTACTATTTTTGGCCGTAACTCCTTTGCAGCAGCTAAAACAAAACAACTTCAAACTTGCAACTCTGACTCCGCTCACCACCATCAAGCTTAAAATCCAACAGATTGTCGTCGACTGTTGCTCCTGCTGATCACGCCGGACTATACTTGCATACTTATACACACACTTTCTTACACCTCATGCACATCGTTTTTCACTCACATGCGTATGCCCTCATGCTTCTTACTTGTTTACTTTTGTTCTATGTTATGTTTATGTGTCTGCTTGTGCCTGTAATTTACATGTGTATTTGTTCCTGTCTCTTGGCCAGGTCATGTTTGCAACTGGTTCTCAAACATTTTGACCTGGTGAAATAAAGGTCAAATAATGGAGACTATGATTTAAAATGAAATAGATGAATAGAAAAGGTTAGTAAAAGTGAGCTCATGAGGATTAATCACACAATGACAGTGCAGAGCTGATTCTGAATCACAGACAGAGGTAATTAGTGTGTGTATGTACCTTTGCCAGGTCAAGCTGTCTGACTTTGCGGCTGACGTTTTCAGCCAGGCTGCAGGTAAACGTGATCATTCCCGACAGCTGACTAGCGTCTCCTCCAATCAACTGTAGGTTGGGTCTGTAGAGGAAAAAACAAAGAGTCAATTTTGCACCACAGAATTATATTTTAGGACCTTGGAGCACTGAGTGATTTAGAAACTCCAGACTGTACCCCATCCTCTGCAGCGCCAGCATCTTTGTGTGAATGCTCCCCTCCTGCCCCACCAGTCGGTCCAGCTCAGCTTCCACCTCCGTCTGTAATGACAGAGAACAAAACATGTCATGAGCAACAGGAAAGTACTTTTTATTTTAATCTTTATCTTATACATGGTACATTGGGTGTATACGGTGTTACGCACATTTTGTACGCATCAGATTTTTTTCATCTAGTTTCCACCAGTTTTTACATTTTCTGTCAAAACACACAGCTGTACAAATAACTTCAAAGAAATCATATAAAAGTAGTAATTATACTTGATGTCTGAGAAGAAGGGGGAGATGTGGTACTTATTAGAGAACATGACGAGTTTAACAGATTGCAGAGTGGGTTGATTAATCTTACTGCATGAACCGGGTCATTACAGGGCATGTTGGGCCTTTTCATGTAAATGAAAATACACTGAAACTAATCCTGAGTGACACTCTCACTTTGGGAGAGGGGCTTTAAAAATTCTATCATTTTAAGGGAATAATACATGCATCAATTAATGGTTGAAATAAATTATTGTCTTTATATAGTTTGTTTTTTATTTAATTTTTTTTATAACAAGGTTTAAGATTATTTTTAGGGGAAAAGACTTCAACTTTGACCAACAAACACAAAAATTGTCCCTTGATTTCCACTTTATGGTAATATTGAGTCATGGTTTTCATGACTTGGGGGTCGTTTATCATCATTATTATTTGTGTTAGTGGAAGTAATAACAATTGTAATAAAAACATAAGCCACAATAAAAAAGAGTCATTTAATTTGCAGCTGAATTTACAAAAAACAAACAAACAAAAAAACAAAAAAACAAGGTTATTGTAAGTCACCAATTAAATGCTGGTTTTCATTGGTTTTGGTACATTTTAGGTGAAAGATAAACATATTTTTAGACATACAATAATATAATGTATATTTGTATATACATATATATGCGAGAAAATATGTTTGGAGTAAAATACTTGTTTTAAGTTATTGAAACCTTAGTTGTTTGATGTATCAACAGTTTCTACAAAAGGGATTTTTGCTTCACACACTTAAAAATTACCATTACATTACTATAAAAGTAGTGCAAAAGAATCTTAATATGTAAACATGACTTAAATCCTGAATTCTTTTCTTTAACTTGGTTTTGTGAAGCACTTTAACACTGACTGGTCCAGAAAACACCGGACATGAGCTCTGAGTTACCCTGAAAATAAAACTCTTTAGTCTGACTGTCTAACATTAATTTATCCTAAACTTATTCCAGTGGACGTCTCTCTTTCTCTGCTTTGTTTTGACGTAGCAGCATCACGGAAGTTTACGTGGAAAACGGCAGCGACTGCAGGAACAGCGGAGCCGCCGTTACCGGCCGCCGGTACGAACCTCCTCGGCGCAGAGCTGCTGGTAAACTCGCTCCAGGTCCTCCAGCTCCGTCAGAGCAGAGATGGTCTCCATACTGACGGACGACAAGGAGCCGGAGTCGCATCTTTTCGCTGCCACGGATCCGCTGTCAGCCATCTTCCGCCACCGGAACAGGACGCAGGAGGAGCCGGACTCCCACTGAGAGTTTGCCCTGGGTGTAGTCTGCCAGGCAGCGCTTCAGTGAAGGATAACGCTCTCTACGGCTCGCTTGTGTTAAATCTATAAACCTGCCGGTAACATTTATACATTTATAACATAAACCTCATACATTATTACATTTGAAGATTGTGGGATTATCTCAGTACATAAAATCTGCCTGAGAAGTCCGATTGTGGGATACAAAAAGCCAAATCTAGGCATGCGCTGTCTACCCTCCGTATACGTACGGATGCCTCACATGGACAAACAGATGAAGGCCGCTTAACGACGCAAGTGCTATCTGACATTCCTGTTACAATTAAAGTCAGAACAACCTGAACTAAAATAAAAAATAGAAACTTAAGTTAATTTTAATCCATAAGTATCAAGTTTCTGTTGATCAAAATGACTTATGTTGCAAGACTGCCCCCCTGGAGGGCTTCTTCTACCAGCAAGGGGAATGTTCCCCAGGTCCTAGGAGAGGATGACAGAGGACCTGTGCAATGCATTCAGTTTGATCAGTCTGCATTACATATTGTACAACTGTACAATCTAACAATTCAGATCAATGTGTCTTAATAGCAGAATATGCTCAAACCCGCAATGATGTGACGAACAGTTGTGCAGGACAGACAGGCCTCTGTGTGCTCTCATTAATCAGTTTTTAGGATGTGGTTTTAGTACCACTGACTGGATTCTCTGGGGGACTTTTCCTCTGTGTTTCCAGACTTAGAATGTTACATCCACTGGTTTGTGCCAAAAATACCAAACTGATGTGAGATGAGAAATATGCATCAAGCACACACATTGGAAAGGTTTGTCTGGGGAATGTTTGTATCGATGGTCTCATTCATGCTTATCATAGTTTACCTGAGTATGAGGTTTTAGCAGTCAGGGTCAAACCATCCATCCATCATCTATACACCGCTTCATCCTCACTAGGGTCATGGGGGGCTGGAGTCTATCTCAGCCGACTCAGGGTGAAGGCAGGTTCACCTGGACAGGTCACCAGTCTATCACAGGGCTACACTTAGAGACAGACAACCAAGCACACTCACATTCACACCTACGGACAATTTAGAATCATCAATTAACCTCAAGATGTTTTTGGACTGTATGGGAGAGAACCCACGCTGCACGGGGAGAACATGGAGACTCCACGCAGAAAGATCCCGGGTGTCCTCACCGGAGATCACAGGGGAATCCGATGGTTGTCCTAACACAGATGAAAACACTGAACATATCCACAGAAGATAGGTTGGTTCATAAGGCATCTAGACTCAAGGCCCTCATTGTTCTAATTAATATTGTGGTTTGTAATGCATTTTAACATATCAAACACATTTTTAATTAATCATTTAATCACAAACTGATCTTTGCGTGGCAACATGTTCACAAGGGTCTTGAGGCAGCAGCCAATTCATTTAGGCTTTACTTGTTCTTCTCAGCAAATTAGACGAGAACTTTTGGGGATTTTTGTAGTACTTACAATTTATATTTCCCAAAACAACATCACAGTTATGTAAGTGTTCTACATGTTTCACTCCCTGATTATTGTCCTGGAGGTGTTTGTGATTTACTGATTCAATAAAGAACAGTGTGCAAAAATCTAATTCTCTTCCAAATATTCTCTCTCACATCAAACATTAAATCTTATTACCTTCAGAGTTCCTGCAGAATAGATGAACCCATAATGCACCAGAGGGAGCATGAAAACATTT
Organism: Stegastes partitus; assembly: GCF_000690725.1. Classification (NCBI taxonomy): domain Eukaryota; kingdom Metazoa; phylum Chordata; class Actinopteri; family Pomacentridae; genus Stegastes; species Stegastes partitus. The sequence goes on along the minus strand of NW_007580323.1, from coordinate 22,430 downwards.
AACAAAACTACAACTGCCTGCTTAAATATACATTGAATTACACTTTATAATAATCCTCCTCAACCATGTGCTTTTCCCAAACTTGCTATTACAACAAAAGGGCTAAATAATTAAACCTTAATAGCCTTAAAATGTTTCTTTTTTTTTTAATGGCACTTTAAGTACATTTTCAGGTACCTCCAAGAGACCAAGTTCAAGTCTCAGCATCAACTCAGGGTGTGATAATCACAACACTTGCAAAAAGTGCATCGTGGTTGAAAAAAGGAAAGACATGATTGACTGACCGACCAATTGAAGCCACAACCACAGCAACAAAACGGGTATTTACATGTCTAAACTTGTGAGTACATGAAAGCCTTTAGTGTTTAGCGGTTTCTACTGACAGCCTGTATGTTGCTGTTGTGGTTTTCAGTGAGGCGGGAAAGAGCTGAGCCAGATCAAATTTCTGTGTATTTGGTACCAGAGTGATTTCAGGGCATCAGCTCTAACAGGAACAAAATCAATTATACATGAACTGTTTGCAAAATATATTTTACTGAAAGAGAACTTTACATTTTTACATCCTTCTGTTTATGAATGCGGCCCCAGAGCATTTACAGTAAAGTTAGAATCAGTGAGTCCTGCCGTCACATTGTAACTCAATCATGAGGCTTACTGTCCTCTGGAAACAACACAAGTTCTTCTCTTTCCTGTTGAAACTCTTCACGTTTCTTGTGCAGCTCTGCTTTTTCCTTCTGCAGCTCTTCTCTCTGTCTGTACAATTCTTTGGCTTCCTCCTGCTGTGCTTTCCTCAGAGACTCTATTTTCTCCGTCTCTGCAGCTGCCTCTCTGGCATAGGCTGCACGCAGCTTCTCAAGCAGTTTCCTCTGAAGCTCCAGAGCTTGAGCCTCCTCCCTCTGCGTTCTCCTCAGAGCTTCTATCAGCTCCCTCTCCCTCCTGAACACTCTCCTCTCCCCTTCGGAGGCTTCTGAAACCTCCAACACGTCTGGAAGAAAGAGAAGGCCACATGTTTAGTCTCACCTTAGATACAGCAGAAAGTTTGAAACAATAACTTTAAACATGGAGCTGAATTATACACGTAAGTCAAATGTGGTGATTGCACAGACATATTTAAAACAAACTGTATTTTCAGAAGAGTCATTTATGCAGTCAAACGGCAGTGAGCTTTAAAAACTTACCTGGAACTTGTCTCTGCTCGGTCATCCAGACGGTCTCTTCAGTGTCATGGTTAGTTTTTGAGTCCTGTGGTGATTTTAGTAGTGATGGCTGCTGCCTGTTGGCGACCAGCTCACAGAAAACCTTCGGGTGTCTCTTTGATAAGTGCCGATGCAGGTTACTCGTGCCGCCGTACGAGTACTGTAACTTCTTCATGCAAATGCGGCAGCGAGCAGCTTTCAAGCTGTCCAAATGTTCAAAGTACTTCCAAATCAAACTGCGTTTGTGATTTTTACGTCCTACAGGGCGGTCGTCGCTGGTCTTTGCTCCTGTTATTTGCTCCTCTGGACCTCCTTGTGAAGCATCCAGGAGCCCATTCATGCTAGTTTCATTTCCTGTGGTCATGATGTCAGATTCTCCGTCCTCCAGCGGCACATCCACTGAATAAGAAGAAAACAAAGTTAAAATTAGCACATCTAACATCCATCCATCCATCCATCCATCATCTATACACCGCTTAATCCTCACTAGGGTCATGGGGGGCTGGAGTCTATCCCAGCTGACTCAGGGTGAAGGCAGGTTCACCTGGACAGGTCACCAGTCTATCACAGGGCTACACTTAGAGACAGACAACCAAGCACACTCACATTCACACCTACGGACAATTTAGAATCACCAATTCACCTCAACATGTGAGAGAACAGAGAACCCACGCTGCACGGGGAGAACATGGAGACTCCACGCAGAAAGATCCCGGGTGTCCTCACTGGGACGCGAACCGGCGACCTTCTTGCACATCTAACAATTCGTTATTATCATATGTGGGTTCTGTAAAATAACTTATAGTGTTTGGAATGTCTTAAAATTGGCAGAGAGTCCGATGTGACTCGTCAACTGATTTGTTTTGTCTGAACTTCACCTAAAATCCATTTACAGTCATACAGTCCTGCCAAAACAGAGCGGCAGCAAAGCCTCATTTCTGAGAAGCAAATACTTGCTGATTTATCAGCTTAATGATTAGTTGAGCAGTTAACATGTAATAAAAGTTGTGGGTGATGAAGTTGGTGTTGATCAGCTGCTGAATCCTCATTACATATTAAAAAATACATAAAGTATCTCATCTGTTTTCTCTTAACTCACAAACTGTGCCTCCAGCTTAAGTTAGGTTACACTTCTGAGTGACAAACTACTTTTTTTTTCATATTTAATGGTTGTGAAAAGGTGTATGTCATTCTAGTTACAATCTTAACACTGTTGGTAATCTTTATTTTATTTATTTATAAAAGCAGAAATGGACAAATCCACTGTTTTTACCATCTCAACCATAATGGACCGACTCTAATCTCTACATTTAGACTGATCAAACCCATAACCCTGAACGTAGCTCTAAAGTAGACTCTGGTAACTGTTTAAACAGTTTCAGATCATGAAACACTTGTGCTATTTGTGAAAATACAAAAAAGGGGGATTTCACTGCTTTTTCATGAGTATCAGACGAGGGCCTTGTTTCCTCAAAGGTAAAACATCATTCAATTCATCTTACAGATCAAGTTCAAGGGGTTTTTCTAACATTGTCCTACATAAATGATTCTCATGTTACAGCCCATGGACCACAGCAGGCTGGCTGCCAGCTGGGCCGCCGACCATCTTCTAATTCACAATGATAACGAGCTGATTCAAACTGGGAATGTTTTGTGTCTGTTAATATAGTAAATGTTCAGTAATGTTGGTTGTAGATTAACGAGTACTTCCTAATCACTTGTAGGTGGTTAAGCTAATCATTAGATCGTGTGGAACCAAAAGCTGTGTATTTTATTCTTGCTTTTGATCGTTTTATAATCTGTACTTATATCACGAACACTAATGATATTTGTTTAACACAATTTGATGCAAAATGAGTGATTTTAATTGAGGAACTAAATGAATTCTGAATTATTTTGCAGCATTATTCTGCCATTTTCTGTCATATTCTCCTTCTTCTAATTTACAAGATGAGGGAGGAATAGGAAAATAACTTCTGAGTCATTTGTGTCTACCAGGGCTGGGACAATGTAAAACATAACGGGCCTGTTAAATACAGATAAAAAATAAATCATCATGAGTGTATTAACTACAGAGAGTATTGTGACCTTTGAAAACAGTCATTTATGCAGTCAAACAGCAGTGAGCTTTAAAAACTTACCTGGAACTTGTCTCTGCTCGGTCATCCAGACGGTCTCTTCAGTGTCACCGTTAGTTTTTGAGTCCTGTGGTGATTTTAGTAGTGATGGCTGCTGCCTGTTGGCTACCAGCTCAGCAAAAACCGTCGGGTGTCTCTTTGATAAGTGCCGATGCAGGTTACTCGTGCCGCCGTTCGAGTACTGTAACTTCTTAATGCAAATGCGGCAGCGAGCAGCTTTCAAGCTGTCCAAATGTTCAAAGTACTTCCAAATCAAGCTTCGTTTGTGCTGTGTACGTCCTACCGGGCGGTCGTCGCTCGGTCCTGCGCGGGCTAATTGCTCTGCTGGACCTCCTTGTGAAACATCCAGGAGCCCATTAATATCAGCAGAATTCATACCAGGTTCATTCACTGCAGTAAAGGCGTCAGAGTCTCTGTCCTCCAGCGGCACTTCCACTGAATAACAGAAAACAAAGTTAAATTTAGTCCTTCAACTAACATGTCATAATCAGTAATTAATAAATTACAAAAACGCATACAATGTACAAAGTCTAAATATAGTAAAAAATACCCATCCCAAGATCACACAGCCCGATGTTTGTTTTGTCTAATCAAAAATCTATTTAGAGTCATGTAAAAACAGAGAAGCAGTCAAAGCCTGATTTCTGAGAAGCAAATACTTTGGTATTTGACTGGTTGAACACAATCTATACCCAGAACAGTGGGATTTATTTGGGATTCATGGGAAAAACTGAGTTGCAAAACTGTGTGACAGATTCTCATTTTTGTTTTTTTTACACCTTTTATCAAAGGGTGTTGGGCGTTCTAGTTAAAAACTCAACACTGTTTCTAACATTCAAATTATGTCCATAAAGCAAAAAAGGGACACTTCTACTCTACTGTCTGTCCAGACAGTAAGAAACCAGCTGTTGCCTGATAATCCTACATTAGAGTCTTCAAAGCTACAAACTTCCACTCAACAAGTAGACCAAGGTTCAGACTTTTTATACTCCCTGCACTGGCTTCTGGTTAAATACCAAACTGAATATAAGGCCCTAAGTCTATGACTTTCTGACTGATCTCATCCCAATATATGTCAGAGAGATGTTTGCTGAGTATAAGTCTGGAAGGTCTCTCAGATCTGCACAGGCTGGTCAGTCAGTGATGCCCAGACTTGAGACCAGACACGGTGAACTAGTGTTTATTCAATATACTTCTGGAACCAGCTTTTCTCCAAACCTAGATTTGCTCCAAATGTAGCCATTAAAAAAACAAAAACAAAAACCTTAAGCTCAAGACAGCTCTTTCCACTAATTTTAAATAATAGGTTATATTTGACAGAGTGTAGTCCTAATCCTGCCTTTATGTTTATTAAATCTCTTGTGCTTTTAATCAATTAATTGTTTTCTATGTTATTGTATACTTATCTCTTTTATATATACATCACAGTCCAAATTAAAATCCAAGCGGATTTTAAATCTGCCTATGCAAGATTAACATTTTGATTTTGCCAAATTAAAATCCTTCTTATGTCGTAATGAGATTGTAATCCTGCCGGGGCAAATTTGAAATCTATAATCTCCACATTTCACTATGGTGTGAGCCTCAATTTCTTTAAAGGGTCACATCAACACTTTCATCCAAACACATATGAAGAGCTGTGACACATCTTTTGTCATGTTAAACAGTCACACACGACTGGTACAAACACAACATATATATATGAATGGTTTTAATTTGGTCTAGGAGGTGAAATCAATCTCGTAATTCTGATTTAATTCAGATTTTTAATTTGGTGTGGTCAAATTTTAAACCTCACAATCTCAATTTGTTATAAGGATGATTTCAATTTGGTATTGACTAAATCTACATTTTAATTTTGCCCAGGCAAGATTACAATCGCATTATGATATTAGAAGGATTTTCTAGGTGGAATCAAAATTTCAGTCTTGCCCAGACCAAATCAACTGTGACATGTCACAGTCCAGATTAAAATCCAGACAGATTTTAAACCTGCCTAGGTGAGATTAAAAGGTTGGTCTGGGCGAAATCAAAATGTTAGTTCTGCCTGGCTTTTAATTTGGACTGTGAATCTGTTTTAATTGTATTATCAAATGAATGTGCACTTTACTCAGATTCTCAGCTATTGGTTAATTAATTCCAGGTTTGATGAGTATAAATGTAGAATTTTTTAAAGTTGCTTTCATCCCTGTTCTGTTGTCATCTGGCTGGAATAAACACTTCAAGCGATTAATTTAACTTTCCTCAGCTGCAGAACAGAAAACCTCGTTGGTGTTACAACACATCTACATGTCAGCATCAACATTCAGGGAAGAGTCTCTGCCAGGAAAAACCTAAAATGATGCTACTGCAAACTAAAACTCGACTCAAGTATTAAACTACCGATGATTTCAGCAGCGGTACCGTAGCCGAACAGTTTCTCGTCCCCGTCCATGTCCTGTGTGTCGTTGCTGGCGGTAGTTGGAGCCTCTTATCCGTTACTTTCGCTGCGGAGCACCGTGGGATGTTTCACCCGCAGGTGTCTCAACATAACGGTGCTGAGCGTGATGGTGCCGCAGAGGAGACCCTGGACCGACTAACAGTTTATGATTTTAAAGAAACCCCAGACGAAAAGTTTCTTCCGAGCCTCCTCCATCGATGGCTTCGAGTTTCCGGCTCATAATCTGTATCGTCACAAGAAACGAAGGCATTTTTTTAAATAAGCCCGTTAGTGCTGGAGGAGTTAGCTTTGTTGTTAGCTTAGCCGAACCGCTAACTCTCTGACCCACAATGCATCGGTGCAGTCCAACGTTACATCCGGACGAGCCGCTGTCATGACAACCGCCAATAACTTTGAATATTTTCTTGACTAACAGGATGAATACACCATAGAATATTACACTAATACTTTATATAATGCAAATAACATAAAAATATAATTTATATAAAAAATAAATATTAACAATGATCTTTTAGTTACAAGTTCAAGTTATTTGTATTGTGTATAAAAACCTACACAGTAGAAAACGTAAAAATATTATCGACACTTTAAAGTAAAACTTAAATAGAATCAGGAAATTTGCATTAGACTCAGAATGAAGCCATTTTACATGTTAGGACTTTGATGCAGTAAATCCCAATAATTTCAAAAGTCATTAAAAGTAAGAGAAATATTTACAGTGTGCAGGAATGTGAACATCATCCCACTGAGAATGTGCAACACTACACATTATGTAGTGAAAACAAAAAAACGTGCAAAGGATAATAATAATCCTCTTTAAAAAGCTGTGTGTTAGTGTAA
>NW_007580323.1:0-15086 GCF_000690725.1 Stegastes partitus | reverse complement strand
TCTAATTTAAAGTAACAGAGGGTTTGTAATTAAAATGTTTCTTTTATAAAATGTAAATAATGGACTACTTTAGATATATATCTGTGTACATATTCAGCAATAACTTTATACCTTTAGTGAACCCTGGTTTCCTCAGGTCCTCTGTAGCTCCCTCCCACAGCTGACAGCAGATCTTTAACACTAGTAATACTTTATGTCTTTGCACTTTCTGACTCCGTTCTGTCTTTTGTCTGTGCGACAATGAAATGATACAGGATGCACAGTGTCTTCTTCTTGACATTGTCTAGAGCTGCCAGCTGGATGCTTTCCCGCTCATTTCAGTGTACTGTTTAGAGCTTTATGTCCAAATTCCTGTTACCAATTTGCATCTGTCTTTTGTTTCTTTGTCCCAGCAGTGCTGCCAACTGCCATTATTGTTTCCTGTTTTAGACTGTTTTTTATTTTTTGCTTGTTGGACCTCTCCTTCATTTCCTCTTCTCTATGTGTTGGTTCCCATAGGAACTGAACTGAAGTGCGTCTCCGTCTCTACAGTGTGTGCATCACACACAGTCGGTCTATGACACTGAGCAGATGATTATGGTCCTTAGATTCCTGGGATAGATGTCCTAGATTAATGGAGGTTTCTCTTCCGTCCTGAAACCCTTATTTTATTATATTCTCCTCTCTCTTTGCTCAGTCTTTTCCCCCTCGTTGTGTTATTAAACATTCCAAAGTCAACACGATTTAACTATTAACTTCCAACCAAAGTCGAACAACTCATTGTGGGTCCATCAGTGCATTTTTGGTCCCCAAAAATACTCCTGAATTTCTTGTCATTTCACATCTTATCCAGACAAACTCCAGCAGCCTCTACTTCCTAGAAAGACTGGAGGATTTCTTTCAGCTGGATGGCCCTCTGAATGTTTTCTGCCTCGTGTCTGGACTCGCCCCTGTGCTTGCGTCTTCTGTGTTATTGTTTTAAAGACTTAGCTGGCAAGTAAAGGTAATTTTTTAACGCTGAAATAATAAAGTGAGGTCACACAAGAGACACTGAATGAATACAGCTTATTTATTAAAGGAATTATCTGTCAGGTAGATGAACAGCACAGTTTCCCAACTTTAAAGCAACACATTAGTGCTCAAAAAAAGCCATATTATCAGTTAAAACGACACTAAATCTAAAAAAAAAGAAAAAAAAAAAAAGATAAATATTACAGTTTTAAACAAAAATTCACAGGCTGAAAACACAAACACTGGACAGAACAAACGATGGCAAACTTTCTGCACACCAACTCATAAATAAATAGTTTTCCTCATACACATGTTAAATTCTTCTTTGCAGCGAGCTGGCTGTTACAAGCGTTACACTGCATATTAAATATGTGGCATTCTATTAGTTTTCAGTGCAAACAAAACTAAACAGACAAAAAATAAACAACTGTTGACCAGAAGGTGAAGACTCTGTTGGAATGTCTTTTAATAGTGATGGGTTCTGCAGTAAAATGCGATGTGTTTCATAAAGACACTTAATGTAAACTCCATTAGCTGTTCTCGTAAAGCACTGTTAGGTTAGCGTGAGGTAAGCGTGTTCTGCGTATGTTTCAGCAGATCCTGCGTGGATCCAAGAAGTAGACAGACCGATCAATACACACTGCGTCCGTCTTCCACACATCCTGTCTCAGCGTTACGAACAGTGAAGCCCGATATTCCTTCAGCAGAAGTGAGATGCAGTGAGCGACTGTAACAACTGTAAAGCGACCCTTCTCTTGGTCCGAGCTCAGAGAGGCACATATTTATTCTCTCACGCAGGTCAAATCCAGTGGTTTTACTCTAGACAAGAAGATCAGTACAGTTTCAGAGTGACTGGTGTTAAATGGTGGATGCTGGCTCTGGACTAGCACGTCTGTAATAAATGCAAAAAAACAAAAAAACCCAAAACAACAAATCTGGTAAAAAAACATAAAAATAACTTCACTGCTTAACAAATGTAAACAAACCTTTTACATACATGTTAAACTTTTGTCAAACACACTCAGGCTTTGTATTTAAAAGTCCGTCAGTTCAATAATAAAAGGGCACAAATCTGTAATTGCTAAGATGAGCGTGTTTCTGCTAATATTTACCTAAAATCTCTCATTTGTAGCATCATGTGTTCACTCTGTGTAAGCCTGGCAGGGGGCTGGTAAAAGCAAACATCTCTAGAGGACACTTCGATTAATAATCCAATCCATTGTGTAAAATATTACAAGACATGGCATTCCATTTGCACTAATCATTTCTTGGAAGAGGCAATTCATTTGGAGGAAGCAGATATTAAAAAAATAAAACTCTGAAGCATTTTGCAGAGACAGGAGTAGTTTGAGAGGGTTTAGATGGTTTAGACACAAGTTGTACCTCGCTACAGCTGCTCTGTGTCAAATTACAATCTCTTACCAGCCTCTTTTCTAGCTTATAGCAGAGTGATACTCAGAACATATATCTAAAATAAAGAACTGGGCATTTTGAGGGGTGATGCTACAATTTATTTTTATTTTTTCCTAGTCTCTACATAGCTTATTTTAGTCAATCCCTGGTATCTTAATTATGTCACGGCATGCCGTAACATAAAAACCTACAAGCCTATCGTCTTTTAAACTATCTAAATTTAGGCTTATTATTACACAATCCAAAATAAAACAAAAAGTAAACTGTACACAGCTCCATTATTCTCATTCTGAATTAGTTTAACTCCAGTAGAGAATCGTTTGAGGTCTGCCGGCGTCACGACAAGTGTTTTGTCAAATCATCCTTGTGCGTTTATATTCACATTCATGCCTGCGGAAAACACTCTCTTTCATAATAAAAAAAGATGCTACTGGTGTATATTACCACCGATATATTTTCATTTAAGCACATTACATTTTCTGCACAACAGTGATTCACATGTTGTCTCTGTTTGACGATATCTTTCAGTAATTAACAGCTTAAACTAATTGCGCTGGAACAAACTGTTGAGTTGACACAGTACAAAATGGGTCAGGATACAAAGCTAATCACTGGCACCAATTGTTGGACTGACAGTGCTAATACTCAGTCAACTATTTATTTTATTACATACAGAACTTGGGCACGGATCTGCCACTTTGAACAAATTTCAGAAAAAAGGTGTGCCCTTGGCCAACTGCAAAGATAATAGACGCATTTCTACAGTATTGTGTTAAAACAAGTGTGACGTAAAATAAAGGCTGTCGTCCAGCATCACCTGTTTTTTCAGCCAATTTTGCTCCTGGCAAATATTTAATGTGGGAGTGGTGCATTACTGACAGGTGACGCAAATCAATCCTATTTGGCAGGAAATCCGCAGTCATGACTTCAAGCAAAGAATAAAAAGACAGCATTTGCTTTTTGGCACATGTGTCAGTCAATGAGGCACAGGTTGATTTTGACACACTTAGTCTGAATTGACAGCTATTCCTATATGTTTTGGTAAGAATCAGAATAATGGAGCTGTGGTTTAAAAATTTAGTGTAAAACAAATCGTAACTGCAAAGGTTACAAGCAGCTACTTTCGTTCAAAATGAAATATTCTGTTTAAAACGTGTCAGAACATTAAAATGTAAAGTAGTCATGTGTGATGTAAACTGCTAAAGCAGCGGAATTAAAGGAGAAACATTCAGAGCCCCGTTCTGTCAGACATGTAGTAGGTGCACCAGGTGAATAAATTAGTTTTTGTTTCTCTGGAGAGCCTCGCACAGGTTATGGTTCGGATCTGGCTCCTGACTCATGATCTCAACACACTCCCATTCTCCGCTACAGCTGGACCGCTTCACCGCCTCTACCACCGTCTGCACGTACAGACCGTCCTCAAATGTTGGTGCCATGGCAACCGGTCCTCGCGCCCACGACCGGCGCTCCTCGTGGGCCTGAAAAGACTGTCTCAACGCCTTCACCATGGAGCTCAGGCCCCGCAGGTGAGGCAGGGGCATCTCTTTCACTTCTGGTCCCACCCACCCACTGTCGCCTAGCAACAGCTCCTCACCTTTACTCCCATTGCGCTGACCGTACAGTTCTGTGCCCCTGGCGACCAGCCTCCCAGTGGATCCAACTACCATAACCTCGTGCACGAATGACCCCGGCATGTTGAAGTTCAGGGTCACGGTGCAACACACACCGCCAGAGCCAGTTCCACCCATCAACATCTGGAAGAAACAGAAGTCATCGCTCGTGACGCGGCGGATGCCACGGATCAAACTGTTTTGCTGCACAAAGGTCCGCAGCAAACCGTGCACCCGCTGGGCTCGAGCGCCCGTCAGGTAACTTAAAAGGTCGATGATGGCAGAGCCGACGGTGTGCAAGCCGCCTCCTCCCATCAGCTCCTCGCAGGTCCAGCCGTACGATTGGTCCAGGAGGCTCGGGCCATACACCCGGACGTCACACACCTGCAGCTCGCCCACATATCCCTCCACCAGCAGCTGGCGCATTGCAACAAAAGCTGGCAGGAAGCGCAGGGTATTACCCATAATGCTGAGCAGCTGTGGGTAGTATCTGGCCGCAGTCACCATCTTGAACGAATCCACAGCAGTAGCAGCTTTCTCACACACAACATTTTTACCTATACCTGCAGTAAGAGAGAAAGTTAACGCTTATTATCATTATTCAGACACTTCTGTGACTTTTGAAGTAAACCACTTTTTATACAGTTAATATTTAACATACACTCAGGTCCCACTTGCATTTATACTGGCCTGCATTTGTTTAAGCTATCTGTACTTCTTAAAATGACAACAGTGTGTATTCAGTATGATCTGAGAGACTTGGTGTCTTGGATCTCAGGCACAACAGGGAGTTGATGCTCTTAGATTGCACAGATTGCACTACTGTCCAGCTCCTGGTGTTTGATCTAAATAAACACAAAGTCCACATTCTCCTCCAACCGCATGTGACAGCCCAGAGGATGTGCATAGTTTCTATATATGCAGATTGGTGCTGAGCAGCTCTTGGAATTAGTGCTGTGGATAAGTCCTTCAGTGGGGAAACACTCAGGAAGTTGCAACTAAAACAGGAAACTGAGGTCAACACTCAGGAATTCCATCAGATACAGTAGGTTAACTTTTTACATCTACTCTCCTCTCGTACGACATAATATCTGCGTCAGTGTGTTGCTAACAGGGTTTCACGATTTTGTTTGACTTGATTGTGGATTTTTCTCCCAAAATGACCATGTTGCTGTGGTCGTGGCTATGAAGATGTTTACTCACATGCCTATAATAAACCCTGAGAAATATGTTACAGAAGAATGCAGACATATTTTGAGAATATGCATTTTTGGGAGACTTACAGTAAAAGTTTTCAAATATGTTTCAGATCTGATCTGTTGCGCTGGGTCAAACACGTTAGGAGTTTGTATAAACCAGATGCTAATCCAGAGTGAGTGGAAACTGGAATGAAAGACTTGAGTCTGGTGTTTTCAGATGAAGCTAAGCATATCTGAGTATCATCAGTCACATAAAGGGCTGGAAGTCAGAATTCTTTTCATTGTTGATAAACCTGTATATTTTCTCCGTTAGATGTTTGGTTTATATAAATGTCAGACCATAGTGAGAAGACGACATCCTCAAATGTCTTGTTTTGTCTACAACCCAAAGACATTAATTTTACTGTCATATTAGAGGAAAGAAACCCAGAAATATTTCCATTTACGAAAGGCACAATAAGAGAATTTAGACTTACTTTTCTTAAAAATTACTCAAACCAATCACTTGTCAAAACAGTTGGTGATTAATTTGATAGCTGACAATTAATTGATTAATCATTACATGTGTGCTCACACAAATATCAATTTCTGGTTTTTAATTAATACTCTCCAACATTACTGTATCATTTACACCTTGAGACATATTTTAAATCTATAAATGCAAGCTATACAAATGAAAAGAAAAGTGAACATCTTTGTAAAAGTGTTTGTGTTCAGAAGCTCTTACCCAGTGCCTTGACTGCAATCTGCCTCGTCATTGAGGGTGGAATATAAATGCAAACCAAATCAACATCTTGGTGCAGCAGGACGTCATCCGATTGGCTGGTGTGAAACGGGATGCCAAGCTCCTTTGCCAAGCAGCACGCTTCCTCCTCGCTTCGCCCCCAAAGTGCATGAACCTCAAAGCCTTCAGCTTTCAACAAAGGGACCAGCACTCGGGCTGTGCTCCCTGTGCCAAACACACCGACTCCTGGCAGCATGACAGTGCCACTCACTGTGAACTTACGTGTGAACCATGGCCTGCCTCACCAGCATCTCAACTGCAAACAATCCACTTGTTTGTCCAAGCCTGAGGTGCTGTCTGTAAAACCTACAAAAACGAAGGAACAGACTGTTAAAACTGGGCGACACTGACAAAATCCAACATCAATTTCAATAATGTAACAATAATATGTGTGACATTTATTCCTGCTTTCAACAAAATAAAAGTGAGTGACAACATATTAACTTCACAAAAACACTTTACCTGCTTTACTGTAATGCAGGATTTAAGATGAGAACAAGACACAATTAAACCAAAGTCAACTACCTGTCTCACAGCACGACATTTACTTCATCCATTTTTCTCCCAGCGTTAGTGAACATGTTAACAAACGGGACGAACGTGTCTGATGGTGTCCAGCCCAGTTCTGTCTATCAGCAGCCTCTGACAGCCACTTACATTGTGTCCTGCCACATACTTAACATGCCTTTCCCCACATGTTCCACACCCACCGAATGTCAACGTCATCCCTACCTCTAGCAAGTGCACCTCGTGTTGCTGTGCGTACAAACTGGTCCTAGTCAAACATACAAACCTGCACAACGAGCAGCTTAATCTAATAACGTTGAAGGTTTAAGTTAACGTTAAGTGCTCATCCACATAATAATTATTGTGTTGTTCAGCTCCCAACTGACTGTTCACCTTCCTGGTTTCCTAATCAAATCTCTCTAGACCTGTAACTGCCATTTGGATTTCAATAGCACATGTAATTGCTGTTATTACAGTTGGTCTGTAAGGTGGGAGTTCCTGCAAACAGTATTTCTTGAGAAGTGGAGTCCAGTTAGCTGTGAGCTTCATACAATGGGAGAAAGAGCAGCTCTGTCTTGGTTGAGCGTTAGTAAAGTGTTGCCTAAAGGAATTTCTGTCATGTATTATCATGAACATGTACTAGTGGGGGAAAAGTGATGTTAATGTTGGAGAAGTAGCTGGCAGGAGCTGACACGCCCTGTGGCCATGACTGCACTAGAAACTGATAAAGAAGTGTGTGTGCCTGTGCACCTGCGTTACCTGTGTAACCTTTGAGAAGCAAGTTCTCTTTTTTTTTTTTCCCAAACAGACAAACACACATTTTCCAGGCTGACAGCAGCTGGAGCCTCTCACACTACAGAGAAACCGAGCCGTGCTGTGTTGAGTCAGCTGGACAGATAACAAAGCCATGCCACACCAAATTGTCGCTGTCGAGGTCAGCAGTAGTTGAGGTAGTAGCCATAATTTTTTTAACGACACCACCAGCTTGCGTAAACCGGCCACTGCTTTGCTTAATACGAGCGTGTCTGCTACAGGTACACAAACACAGACACACACTGAGCTAGCTAGACAGAGAGGTTATTGATAACGTTAGCTAGCACCTTCAGCTAGCCGGCCAGACAGCCGCAAAGCGAACAGAAAACTCGCGATAAACGCAGGTACTTTACAGACTTCATATTGAAAGTTGAATCATCTGCCGGCATTTAAACGTGATATTAAAACAACACACTGCGAAATGTACAGATAAAATGAGCTACTTACTGTATTTGGCAGGACAACATCAGCGGCGGCGGAAGGTGTAGAGCCGGGCGCTGCCCAGTTGCTAATGGTAACTTCAGTAGCAACGGCAGGACTGTGGGAGAACCCGAGACTGTGAGGCGGTGGAGATGGGTCACCGGCGGAGGATTAACGGAGGGGTACACAGCGGTAGGCCGCCATACCCGAAAATATGGCTTCGACGTTTCGCCCGTAAACGCAAGTAGTTTGTTTTACCTATCAGTAACTGAAAAACTGCAGCCAGGAAATGTCCAATAAAAGATTACATAAAGTTGCATCATGGGAAATAAGTTTTTGAAGCTTGACCCATGTCATTTCCTCAATAATTTGGCATCTGTAGTATCGTTTTTGTTGCAGTAGTAGCTGTCTAATGTGTGGGTCCAAGCTTAACTTTACTACAGAGCTGCTCCGAGTCGACTACATATTAGCAAACAAACAAGCAAGCAAACAAACAAAAAACAACAACAACAAAAAAACCCGGACACATTTCACTCTAGTGCATTCAATGCATTCAAACCTGTGTGTTATTAATATTTTTAAACATATGTATGCAATTTCATTTCAATTTTATTTTCAGATTTATTTAATATCAGTGTTTTTCTACATATAGAATAATTCTGTGCAATATACTTAGTGTCCACATTCAGTGGAATCTGTGTATATGAATTTTCACACATTGACAAATCTGTACAATATCAAGAGCACCTATGCATATTCCTTGTTATTTTATTTTATTTTAATTTTTTTTTTACTGAGGTCTCTATATTCATTCACTCTCCAGTTTGCTGCTGTAACACTGCAAATGTCCTCACTGTAGGATGAATAAACACTTGTCGAATCTTATTTTTTCTTAGAACCCTTTTAAAACAGAATCCCTCCATTTTGGCTTTTGGTTGGTTCAGCTCATTTTAAAACATGAAGATGTGCCGTTGGCATTGACTTTGGTGTCTTGTTGAACCTCAGACACACCAAATATGATTCACAGTGGTGGAGTGCTTCCTGCCAAAGTATTGTTTTTAAATGTGTGTAACTAATAGCAGTATGTCTGTGGGGATCGCTTTCCCCTCGTGATTTAATGTGCTACTTGTACACAGCACAGACATCCCTTCAAAAAGTAACTTCACACAAGCTATTTTTTGTTTTTGTTCTTGTTTATTGCATTTCTAAATATTTTTTTTCTTAACATTCAGAATCAGAATTAGCTTTGTTGTGTACAGAGACGAGGGACTTGACTCAGTTGTTTCTTTGCTCTGAAAGTACTTACACAAAAAACACACACGCATGTAAACAACAGGTTAAAGAATGGGAAACAAGTGATTAATGGACAGCTACAGATATGTATAAAGAACAATGTCTAAAAGTTAACCAAAAGCTTATTGCAAATTGTGCAGATTGTAATGATACAGGAATAAATTATGGCTAAAAATAAATACAGGGCTTTTGACATTCAATATACATGAGGTATGCTGATGATAATCTAATTGTACCTCAAACTAATAATAGTTTACAATAGAATAGGTTACATAAGAATATATTTAAATAGGTCAATATGAATTTTCCAGAGTCTAGCTTTGAGGCAGGTTAACTTGAAGTCCAAGTGCTAAGTGAGAAAGTGAGAGGAGTGCCCAGGCCTTGTGTCGGCCCTCACTTGTATGCCACTGTTCTGTTTTTATGACTTCTATATGTTTGTGTGTAAGGCCTCAAAACTAAACACTGATGACATTTGATTAATTGATTAAAGGGATATTGTACAGTAAGCCACAGTGAATATGAGTTATGTTCTGACAAACAGATTCTCTGGTAGTTCTGTCAAACTAATTTATTTTTGTTAAAATCTGACTGCTCAAATTTTACTTTGGTATTTTCTTTTAGAATTTTTCTTTTGAGCTAAGTTCATTTTTTTCAAGTAGGAATGTTACAGTATAGGCGCAACCTATGTGCATCCATAGATAATATCCAGATGTTTCTCTAAGGTGCAGTAATGGTTGTGTGATAATGACTGGAAAGATGATGTAAAATGTAAAAATCCACAGCCCGTCTTCAATGGGAGACTTCTGAGCTGTTACTTCTCCATGTTTGCCACCACAGGCTTCAGTCCCTGAATAGAGGAATCTACAAGGCCATCAGGTGGCTGTTAAAGGTTACTACCAGCTGGAGACATGCATGGCTGCACCGTGTGCTGTTTTTGACAGGAACAATGACAACAAATCTGAAGAAACAGATTCTGGATTCAAATTAAATAAGTGTCAGAATTCCATTTCAAACCTTCTGAAAGTCTATCACATGAAATATGCACACATGCTGTATTATCTGTGGATGCTTGATATATATATTTTTTGATATAAAAAATATATATATACACAAGTCCTTAACGTGATGACTTATATGTGTATACAGAAATCATAAATCGACTTTAATCTGGCTTTTAAATAACATATACCCCCTTTTAGCTGAATATAATCATTTAAATGTCTATATAGTATTCAAGATCAAACCTACACTGACCTGTATCTAAAAAAATACATTCATCATGCAGGTTAAAGCTAACCATGTTAGTAGTGGGACCATCTAAACAAAAATAGTGTGGGTTATTCTACAAATGTACCTTTGATTGCATTATTCAGATATTCTGCAGGATCCTTGTAAACAGGAGTTTTTACTTACAGTACAGGTTTAAAATCTGCAAGTGTTACTAAAACCACCTGTATGTGTTTATAAAAATATGTTTATCATTCACAGAAAATAATATCCTGTTTGCTTCAATGTAAATAGATAATTGTGTATTTTCCATGGGAGGAGATTGTTTTAAAATATATGCCTGTTGAATGAAGTTAGTGTTTTGAAGCATTTTGACACTGTTTTCTTAATGTTTGTATTTTAACTACATCAAAAGATTTGGCGCTGGACCTCAGAACTGTTTCCACCTCTGACCAGCAGGGGCGCCATATTACTGACGGACTCGGAAAGGAAGCGCAAAGCATTGTGGGACTTTTAGTTCTCAGTGGGAGACGGTTGGTTTGAAAACAGAGCGAAGAACAAAACAAGACGTTTACCGCCGAAAATCAAAAGCAAGCCCTGGATTCAGCATAACTACGAGCTCCATCTGCTGCGAGTTCGGATGAATTCGGGTGGATTCGGTCGTCGTACGAAGCAGAGCGGCTCACTTTGGTGAAAAATAAACAGGAAGCTGTTAGCGTTGTGGGACGTGTAGTTCCGCCTGCAGGCCGCCGAGCTTGATAACAGCGCACAGAATAAAGAAACAACAATAAAATAAAACAAACTTAATCTGGCGAGCGTGTTGTGGGCCTCGGCGCTGCGGTAAACATGCCCGGGTTCACCTGCTGTGTCCCTGGCTGCTACAACAACTCGCACCGGGACCGGGACCTGCGCTTCTACACGTTTCCAAAGGACAGCACGCTGCGGGAGCTGTGGCTCAGGAACATCTCCCGGGCCGGGGTCAGCGGCTGCTTCAGCACCTTCCAGCCCACCACAGGACACCGGGTCTGCAGCGTGCACTTCGCCGGCGGGAGGAAGACCTACAGCATCCGAGTGCCGTCCCTCTTCCCTCTGCGGGGGGTCAACGAGCGCAGGAGTCGGCGGGGCAGAGGCAGGAAAGTGTCCGCGGCGGTTCCTGCCCCCGCCGCTGCAGCGACCTCCGGGATTGTCGTCACCAGCGTGCTGGGCAGCACGGCAGAGGGAGCCGAGGGCAACGCCGGCGGCGAGGCGAGCGATGACAGCATCACCGTGGTTCAGATAGGCCAGAACGGGGAGTACCTGGGCACGGCGCGGCTACCCGCCCAGTCAGAGGGGACTTGTTACACGGCGCCGATCGGCGGCGCGGACGAGCTGACAGCCGACGACTCGTCGGTGGAGACCGGCTCCACCGTGCACCAGCCGCCCGTGCAGTACGTCAGCGTGACCAGCAGCCCGCTGGACCACTCGTACTCTCTGACCACCGGCACCACGTCGGCCGAGCTGCTGCGGAAACTGAACGAGCAGCGGGACATCATCGCGCTGATGGAGGTGAAGATGAAGGAGATGAAGGCGACCATCCGCCAGCTGCGGGTGACCGAGGCCAAGCTGCAGGAGGAGGTGCGGGAACGGGACCGGCTGCTGTACGGCCACTCGGTGGCTGTTAGCATCCGGAAGAAAATGTGATGCGACGGGTGAACACACCTGGAGAGCCGCGATAGAGACTCGGACTGACGGAGGAGGCAGCGTGGCTTGAAGACAGCAGATCCAGCCGTTTTTTGTATTAAACTCCGAGCGATGACAATTTATTTTCAACAAGTAGAGCTCATTTTTCGTAGGCCTGATGTAAAAAAAAAAAACTGGCTGGCTAGTTTATGTAGCTGATAGTAATAAACTCATTGCTAATCACGTTGAACTCAGCCGACCCCAGGTTCATAACACACATTGTAGTTTGCACAGATCTGTGACTCCACATTAGGCAGGCTGCGTATTTATACCCGGACTGAAGGGACGCTGACAGGAAGATGCTCCAAACTGCCTAGTTGCATACAACATTTTCTCCTTAAGGTTTTTCATATGTTTGTATTTCTTTACTTTTCAATCCAAGTCAGGAGGTTGTTGCAAAAACATCTCACAAAAAAAACATTGCAAACAGTGTTAAGTGCGCCAAGATGAGGAATCCATGGGATGTTTTTATTTTTTGCAACCAAAACACTATTCTTGGCACACTTGTGATTTTAGTCAGTCAAACAAAACTCTACAATGACTGTATCAGAGTTGCCTTTAAAGGTAGTTTAAGTAGCTTTCCTTTGTTTTTGTTGCTAAAAACATTTGTGCATCAGAAAAAGGAATTCCTTTAAGCTTTAAAGGGCACTGAGATGATGAATTGTTATTAAAGGACGTTTCTTTGAGACGCGCATTAAGTTACATTTGAGCAACTGTTATTTTCTCTTAGGAAATCTTCATAGAAGTACGTAGAAAAACACATTCTCAAGGTACTTTATGCAACTGGAACATGTAATGTTTGTCTCGGAGGTTGTTTTGTGAAGCAGCGGCTGCTTGTTTCTGTGTGATTCAACAACTCGATGTGCCTGTTCATGGTCAGATGTTTTCTCCACACAGAGGTTTCGTGGTTGCAGCTTTCTGTCCTGTTCATGAGTGTTTTATGCTACAGGATGCTACACACATTTCAGACTTTTTAACTCGGTCCGACTGCTATGCTCTACTCTCAGTTTTAAGTAAATTTCATCATGAAATATTCTCCTCGAGCAATTTCTCAAGTCGTTATTTTGTCCAGTGTCCCAGTTACAAAATGGAAACGTGCTGTGGGTGACGAGATCCTGCAGTGCTTGTTTGGTTTTTACCTTCAGGTTTACAGGGGTTTGGCTCAGAGACTCCCTGGACTGCTGTGAGGGTTCGTTTTTGTCTGTTTTAGGAAAGACGAGCTACAGATTTGCAGTGGCTGCAGTATTTTTTCAGCTGTGTTGAGTTGTGGAAAAAGTAATAAAAATTTGTACCATATGAATCCTTTGATCATAAAGATTTGTGATGGAAACCAAACATGAACACAAATGATCATATTAAAGAGCTGTTTTGTACACCTGTTCAGTGACACCTGATATAAACTTGTGCTTAAAGCAACACTTCACACGTTTGTCAGTGAAAGCATTACACAGATGATGTCGCCTTAAAGAGTCCTTATTGTGCTTTTTATAGGTTTCCCTTTTCTTCAGTGTGTTGTAGCTGTTTCATGCATGTAAAAGGTCTGCAAACACACAAAGCCGAAAGTCTTTGCTAAAGTTATACATTTGTTCCTACAGAAGCACGCCTCCTTATCTGTCTGAAGCACTTTGTTTGAAGTCCAGACCTTCCTTCTGTTGCTTATCTACATCACCATGTAACACATTTGCATAACGCCGGCCTGGTGGGTAGTTTAACACATCCTCAAACAAAGAATGAGTCCCTGCCTTGTAGTCTGCCCGTATAGATAGATAGATAGATAGGTAGACAGATAGACATTTATTGTCATATACGCAGCATAAAGAACAGCAGTTTAACACTAGGCAATGAAATTGTCTTGTTTCCACAGTCCCATATACATCATAAAGAATATAAATTATATATAAAAACAAACAAAATAATAAAACAGTAATAGAAATAGATACAAAGAATAAAAAGAGACAGAAACTAAGGTGCATTTATCTCACTAGAGCTGCTTCTGCTAGATCTACATCCCAGTTAGCGGCTCATACAATTGTCCTCAAAATTATTCACACCCTTCCATTAAAGAAAAGGTAATAATAAATAACAATTTGCTAAATTATAATTTAGTGAAATAAGACATTGCTTTTGGATTGGGGTTGAAAAAAATAATTAAAAACAAACAAACAAAAAGAACCCCTCAGAACTATTCCAGACAAATTAGAGCACTTTGCTAATGAGCTGTGAAATCTAAACACATGTCAACAGGTGCAGAAGTCTGACTGAGAGTTACAGAAAACACTTGATTGCAGGGATTGCCTCAAAGGACTGTTGAACTAAATATTAGTTTATGGGTCCATCATGCTTGTAGTTTTTGTTTAAAAAAAAAATAAAAAATTCTGCTAAACCACAATTCAGAAGCAATGACATGATTTCATAATTTTTTTTTACTTATTATTACTTTTGCTTTTTTTTTTTTAAGATTCTTTTTTCTGGTCTTTTTTGCCTTTATTTGTCAGGACAGTGAGAGAGTAAGGGGGGGAGGACCTGCAGCAAACTCAAACCGCTGCATCAGGGAATCACAGCCCCTGTTCATGGGTCACCTGCTCAACCAGGTGAGTTATAGGGGCGTCCACATTTGTCAATTTCAACTTCTTCAGCTGTGACTGGAGCATCACATATGGTCTTAAAATCCTCATCAATTATTTTAGTGTCCGCCACAGAGTTTAAAAAAATGTTCCAGTTCCACTGGTGATAAATTAGATTAATATGGGGAACTGTAAAATGTTTCACTTAACTTTGCCCTTCAGATAGATTTTCTGGCAGAATATAAGTTAATGAGATTAGTTAAGAAGATATTTTCATCCTTTATGTTGTTTTTTTTGTCCTTCTGTGCCTTTTTTCATGAGGATTTTCCTTCATTCATATTTTAGTAGCTCCCAGTAACGTCCATCATGTTTTTTTCAAGCTCTGCCCATTTTAGATGCTCTGCATTTTCCTTTTAATGACCAAACATAATGAGCTGTTGCGCAGGAGTCAGTTATTCAGCTTCCAATATCCAGGAGTTCTTCTGTTGATTCTTTCAGAGGACATATGCACACACAGCTGGACGGCTTTATGATCTGTTAAAGGTGC
>NW_007580322.1:1862-33717 GCF_000690725.1 Stegastes partitus | reverse complement strand
AGCCACAAATCTGATGCAAAACAGTTCCCCAGAATGCAGGAAATTACAGAGCCCTGGAATGGACATGGAGAAAGAAAAAAAAACAGGGAGAGGGGAAAAAAAATAGAGATATCTTTTGCAAGATCTTGCTAAACTTTCTCAAAAAATCACATCAGTACCCGTGAAGCATTCCAGAGGACTGTAGTTCACTGCGTATGAAGTCTATCAGGATGGCCAGGCCAGAGTATGATTTGTGACAAGTGTGTCCCCTTGCACTGAGCATCCTTTTCAGATGTCTCTTGCTTATGTGAAAACTCTTGCTAAGCGCTGCTTGAAAGTCTTTATATTTTAGACCGATTTCAAAATAAAACTCAAGAAAACTCTTGTACGGGTAGGGTGTCCTCCACTGTCATCTCATCATACTGCCAAAAAGACCTAGAAGTATATATGCCTATAGTTTTGCAAGAAAGTTTTGTGAGATCCCGAGAAAGTTGTGCGAGATCTCACAAAAGATCCCTCTATTTTTTTTCCCCCACTCCCTGTTTTTTTTTTTTTCTTTCTCCATGTCCCTTGCGGGGCTCCGTAGGAAGTAAATAGTTTGATGCTCAAGATATTAAATGAGAAAGCTGATCTACAGGATAATAAAAATTAACGAGAGTCTTACCACAATAGAGACCATTATATTTTGATATCCAGGGAATCGTTTTGTTAATTAATAATAACACTGTAAGGTCGTAGCCTTATTATTTATTATACTCTAAAGTTGATGTATTTTGTGTAATTTTTGTGGGATTTTAACTCTTAATATTTAAATTACTGAGTTAATTCTACACCTTAACATTGTCATAAGCTCAATATTTCAACTTGTTTTGTAATGTATTAAAAAAAATGGAAACTTGACTTTAGTTGACCAGGTGCTTTCCCTCACTTATAGACATTTCCATCACAAATTGGTGCATAAAAATTCACCAAAATGCAGGAAGAGGAAGCGAAAGGCAGTTTTATTGTGAAAGTCTCAACCAGAAGTTGTGCGTGTGGTTGAGGCTGTCTTCACGGCGGGCTCCCAGCCAGAGTAACGGCAGCCCTCTCCTCTCCTCAGATCCCTCAATTGTGTCGGTTTGTTGACGTTTGCAGGAGTACAGCCGTCGTCAGTAACGGGGGTTTGCCCGTTGTTCAGGCTGTTGGTCAGCGAAGCTAGCCGGCCAGCTGGCGTAAATGGGTTTTCGGTGTAGAAGATGATTGCCTCACTCTCAAGAGGAAGTTTGCTGGACGAGGTTCTTCATGGGGGCTTTAATGAGGTAACGGTTACCCGGCGTTACTGGTGTTCGTGTTTGCTAAGTTGAGTTAGCTACAAAATTAGCAAGCGGAGGACAGTTCAATTTGCTAAGCAGTTGAACGTTAACGTGACAACACATGCTAAAAGTCACGTATTTCTGCAGTTTGTCCAGCTAAGTTAGTGTTGACTTTCTGTTAATTTGCGGACGTTATTGTGTAGCGTGGACTAAAATAGTGGCGTGAGTTTAGCTGTAACGTAGGTGTGTGCACTAGTGCTAATACTGTCAGGAAATAACATCAGCATATGGCTTTGGTGTACGTATTTCCTGAGCTATGAAGAAAGCAGCCGAATGGCATCATTAAAATGAACATTTCTCTGTTGTGTGCAAAACGGCTGCGCTCTTTGTGCTGTATCCCGGACGACGGGCTGTCACGTGACCGAACGGGACCGGTGTTGTGCCAAAAAGTGGTCGTCTGCCAAAAACTGAATCCCCTTGCCTATATACACGTACAGCTGCTTTTGTCTGGGTCAGACAGCCATAAAGAAATCGCCTCTTTAGCGACTATACTTAGGCTGTGTCTCTACGTTACTTTACAACTTCTCAGTGCGCTACATCATAACCAGTGCAGCTCTTTTTAACCAGTTGAAATAGCTCTAAAATTTAATTCTTATGTTGCAGCTTTTTCTAGTTTAAAAAAATGATTCTACATTGTTACTGAATTAATATTAATACATCATATTGACTCACTTTAAAGATTGTAGCCCACAGGATAATTGCAACATAGATAGTTTCTTTATTTTATGTAGGAAATTCATCTGAAAGTCATCTTCAATACAGTCTAGTTCTCGAAGGATACTAGAGATGGCAAACAAATGCAGCCTAAACATCAGAAATAATACCATAATATCGCCTACAATCAGCAACGTTATGCCTGATTAGGCCATAAACTAGAGAAATATTGTTGGTTACAATTACAAGATACATTAAAGTTTCACTAACACATCAATTTGCTTTCACCAAGGATATAAAGTTATTTGTATTTGCACCCTATGAGTGTTTGATGCAGATAACAGCAGAAGCAGATCTATGCGAGCTGGACAATAATCAATTTGTGATCAATTTTTTGGCACATCACCAGTAAAGGTGGCATGCAACATGTGAACTACAGGGGGAAAATGACGAACGATGTGATTCTGGACTGAACATGACATCATATGACTGACCTTGCAGAGCAAAAGTGCAATTCTTGACAGGCAATGGGGACAATAGGTTGACCCTGCCCCCCTCTCCCCTGTCCCAATAGAATAAACAAAGGCACTCATTTGTTATGCCATGGTCTCAGCCTTATTTGGCCCCCACCCTAAGCAGTGTGTTTGTGGATGTGTTTGTCTGTGGTTTGTTGGATTTGTGTATCTGATTGATGGATTGCAGCAGCAGCTGGCAGCGTACGTTTCCTGGGTGAACTCTCAGCTGAAGAGGAAACCAGGCCTGAAGCCTATCACAGACCTCAGGCGCGATCTGCAGGATGGGGTGGTGCTGACGCAGCTAATAGAGATAGTTGGTAAATACTCACATGCACATTGTGGTAAAAAAAAGAAAATGTGATTGCCAAAATAATTGAATTAAAAAGCTGACTAGAAGAAAATGAGCAGAGTCCGTGATCTTCTGTCAACTTTTAGGTTTATTGTACACAAAGAAGAGAGTACAAACAAACTGAGCTGGTCTAGATAGCAACTATTCATTGTCCCAAAATACATTAACTTAAATGCAATTCTTCACCCTGTCCAGTGTGTATCATAGGCCTCTCCAAAGAATGATCATCATCTGATCCTCACCTCCTGTCATGAGCTGCATCTCCACATTATATGTTGTGTGGTCAGCTTTGTTTACATTCAGACCTCATACATTCTTTGTTTTATGTACATCTTGTGACTCTGTGGCCTGCAGAATGTCTTCTGACAAGAGTCATAAAGGGCTTACAGAACAAACTCATCAAAGCTTTCTTAGACAGGCCACACATGAACATTCCTCACATATCTTGATTTTTTAACCTTCTGATTATTTATAATCATTACATTTCGTGTGCGTGATTCTATATTTCTACTGAATATTACACATTGTTCATATGGCGTAGATGGTGATATATTTTTTAGACAACATTTTTTAGCTCACATAATGCAGTAACAATGGAGGGAGGATTTTGAAGAAATGTTAATGTGAGGACATAAAACATTTTTCTAATATAATTATTTCATTTACGGGTGGAAATCGTCATCAGTTTGAACATGTGACTGACCATTAATAAGCCAGTTATTTACATGCTCATTAGTAATGTAGCAATTTTAATTTTTTCATTTTTTAAAAGTCGCTTTGTAATGAAAAATGAAAATTGTATTTTCACAATCCCAACTGCACAGTAGTACTGTAGCAGTGCTCATGTGTGTTTTCACATCTCATTCAATTTGGCAGCTGGGGAGGTGCTGGAGGGAGTTTATGTGGCTCCACAGAACAAAGAGGAAAGCCGGAAGAATGTGGAGGAAGTCTTGCAGTTCATTTCCTCCAGACACATACGCATGCCTCACATATCCGCAAGAGGTAAATCACAGAAAATTCTTCGTTTCTCATTATCTACCTCTTTATTTCAGGAGCAAGTGTTCCTAAACTTTTAGGCTCTCTGATTCTGCGTTCTGGTCAGAAAATGTTTTTAACCCCAAAGCTATACACTGTATACTTTTCCATGTGCATGACCAATGTGTCGCTTATCAGGAAAGCTGTGGTCATTTCGTCCTTTTGTTTTCGCAGACATTGTGGATGGTAATCTGAAATCTGTAATGAGGATAATTCTGGCGCTGGCAGCTCACTTCAAACCAACAGCCAATCACAGAATTGCTGCTGGAAGTGGGAGGAGCTTGACAAGAGGCTATGTCAGCCACAACCCTCTCTCTACTGTTGCACTAGCTCAAGGTGCCGCTGCTGCACTGGCATCCGCTCGACATGATGCCTCACTGCCTGCACGGGCCGCACGTATGCACAGGTATGTTGGATGCAAACATTATTGGCAACTGTAAAAATAACATACACATGGACAGAAACTCTTGTCCTACACAAACCACTGTTGATATGGTTTATAACTTGCAGGGGCTGTTGCTCTGTCATCAGCTTACCCGTGGTTTATGGTTTTGGACAGATTTAAGCCTTTGTTGTCTGGGTCAAAGTCGCATGATCCCTTGAACCCTGTGGGCTCTGAAGCTGAGGTCTAAACTGCACCTTTTGCCTGAACCTGGTTGATGTGTCTTGTAGAAAATGCCTCAACTTCTGTAAAGGTCACTCTTTCTAAGATTTTACTCGACCTTTTTCAGACAGATCCTGTTATTGCAGTGGATTGAAAATAAAGCTGCCAACGTGCTTTGATATGATGTGACTGCAACATTTGGAACAGTATTACCTAACTCCTTAAACCTTGGACTTAAAAAAAAAAAAAAAAAAGTCACCCTGAAAAAAATCCCCAAATTTAGTCAGCAGTAATTGTGACACTGAATTTTCAAAATGTACAACCTCTGACTCTTGGATCAGAAACAGTCGTGACAACTTTAAAGTACAGGAAGTCACCGTATTCTTATCACCAGGCCTGAGTGAAATTTGAAAACCCCCAATAAAATCTATTTTTACTTCTACCCAATCAACACTGTAAATCAGAGGGTAAATAACAGCATATAACAGTGACACTGATATTATTGAAGTTGCTCTACAAAAACTGTAACTTTACAAATCTGATGCAATAGAAATGAAGCATAACAAATGCTTACATCCATTTTAGTCACAGTAGTGTGAGGCAGCCTCTTCAGTAAATATGCCGCATTTGACAACCTTGTTTTTATAAGAATACAGTCTGATACCAGAACATAGTGGCAGGGGCTAATGAACTAGACAACTAGCGAGTACACTCTTTCTATCAAGAGAATATTTTCTGAAGAGAAAATTCTTTTCATGTAATGTAATACACTGGTAGAACATTGTCAGTGTTGCTTTAAGTCACCAGAATGATGTCAAGGATAAAAATCCTAGTTATTTGGGTATACAGTATCATTGATAGTGTAATCATTCTCCAATATTGATTAATTGTACAACAGTATGGGATGCTGAACAACAGGGAAATCATCAAAGAACAAAATGCAGTTCTCTAATAGGATGATTAATAACAGACCTCTGTTATAACTGTTAATAACACCATTGACAGTGCTGCAAAATAGATAATACATAATAATAATTCTGCTGATAAGCCATAAGCCATGTCTGCTCTTGCACTACATGATGATGTTAGATGGATGAGACACCTGGTGTTGTTGTCTTTTAGCAGCAGCTTCGCTGTGCTTAATTTGACACCGTAATCAGGTGTAGTTGAGCAGGCAAATGTGTTTTAAACCACTGCAATTACTGCACCCTTTTCTTAAATGCAGCTAAGCTTGTTAGACAGTAAGTGGCAGAGCAACAGCCTCATAGTCTTTGCTGTCCTCTGGTGGACAAATGCAGATCGTCAGTTAGCGGCTTGTCAGCTGTTGAAGTAAGGCTCATCTCTGCATATGTGTCAGCAAAACTAATTCCCAGTTCTTGCTCATGAATAACCTCTGCTTTGTGTGCCATTTTTCAGTGGCTGGGGGTCTGATGGTGGAAAGAATGTGTGTGTTCGTGCACTGGTTGAACAGTATGAAAGAGGAACCCCAGATGAGCAGGACAGTCCTCAGTCTGGAAGGTAATTTGCTTTTTCATAAGCTCAAGGTTAACATTGCAAGTCAGTTGTCATGCAAAGAATTATTTACTTTAATAGTCTGAATTTAAAATGATCTGAGGTAAATGCATCAACTCAACATTTTGTTAACCATGAGATAAAACAGCCTATATTCACACACAATCAGATTTCTTTTATATATATATATGTAGTGAATGTAAGACTGGGCTGGTAAGATTAAGTTGGATGTCACATCTTCAGAAGAAAAATCTAAAACTGACTTCTTAGCACTCTTAAATGCAATATAGACTTTTTAAAAAAATTAATATTTATAATGTCAAAAAGCATTTGCAATAAGCCAAAAAAGTTAAGTTGCCTAAATTTTAGGTAAATGTTTGCGGAATTGATTTTAGCTAATACAAATAAAAGCCAATGAAATGTGATTTTGCTGGCCTAAATTCATCAGAGGCTGTTGCACTTTGTCCAAATGACAAGTGGCAGAATTCTGTAAATAAATTTGCTATTTGTGCATTTTTGTACAGAATATGCTTTTTTCAACACAACTCCATAGTTGGAAGAGAACAAGCTCCACTTTGTTGCTGTCTCTGCTGTATAACTGATTCAGTTCAGTGTATGTTCTTGCCTGCAGTTAATCTTATGTAAGTTCTTATTATCAGCTATGTTTAACAGCAACTTTTCCACACTTCACACTTTGCACACAAGACTGCATTCTGTGATCTGTGTATGCGTGTGTGTGTGTGTCACTGCCTGACAGAGCACATGACTTTGGTCTTGCTACCTCAGACTTCGTCCTGCTGTGTATGTGTGTCAGTTCATAGACATCTGGGCAAAACACAGGCAGATGATAGAAAGGAAATAATCAGCCTTTATTTTCCCCACTCACATGTCTGATTTGCTTGTTTTGTTCCGTGGTGTTCTTTTCGATTGTGACTATGTGCGTTGCAGTTATTTTTGTAGCAATAGAAGTTCTTGTATTTTGGGAGAGACACAGATTCAGCAGCATTTTATAACAACCTGATGCTACCACTGTGTAAGGAGCATATTAGTGAGACACTAACCAGCGGCTGCTGTGGTGGTTACTATGGTAACACTTAGGTAGCTGGAGGGTGAGGGGAGGGGTGTGCCAGTGTGAGGAAAATCGTTATGAGTTTGTCAGGCTGCAGATGCTAGAGCTCCACGGACAAAGTGGAACTTTGACTCTTGGAAGTGTTATGCACAGGTTAACTCAGCTGTAGCCCACTATGGGGGGGACGCAGATTAAATGGTAAGACCAGGCACTGTAAGGCTTTTCCTGAAGTTTGCATGAGTTTATGCTTCTTTCACCATACCCATAGCAATTTTACAGTGCATGAACGCAATGAGAGGAGAGATATTAGATATAGCTTGTGCTTGTACCGTACAGTGTGATTCTCATGTGTTGCTTTTTATAGACTGACTCCATATCTTTCTGTACGATCCCTTCTTTCATATATGAGGCAAAATGTTAGTGAATGGCACTTAGATTGCAAAGATTTGTCAAGAAAATACTGTTTTAACAGCTTCCAACAGTTTTTTGCTTTGTTCATGAAATCAGTCACTTCCAAAGTAGACAGAAAAGTCAGGGCCAATAAGAGAAGCATGTAAGTTAGCAATAAATGATTGTACAATAAAGTGTTATACATGATGTAAATTAGGACTAACTCGTGACAACCCCATTAAATATACTTTAAAACCAAACAGTTAAACTGGTCATTAAGTTGGGGAATGTAAAAAGGAAGGTAGAAAAGAATACCATCTCTTCTGAAATGCTGAGATGAAACTTTATTTTGTCCAGCTGGAAGAAGAGCTTGACATCAGTGAGCCACAGGAGTGACTTGTAAGGACAGAGCAACAGGATAAAAATATATTTTTTTGGCCAGAATGCTGTCAATCTCTACTGTGTTACAAAAGAGGGTAGCTCTTAGCACGCCAAAGTGTTCAAACAGAGAGCAGGCATAGAATTTAAACATG
This sequence comes from Stegastes partitus, assembly GCF_000690725.1. Lineage (NCBI taxonomy): Eukaryota > Metazoa > Chordata > Actinopteri > Pomacentridae > Stegastes > Stegastes partitus. The sequence continues at coordinate 25,725 of NW_007580322.1, read as the reverse complement.
TATTCAGAGTTACAATGTTATTTTGTTTATTACTGTTTTTCTACAAATACACTTTTTTTAAAAATTGAGATGTCACCCAACAAGGTCCAAGTACTACTTTGACCTACTACTACTACTACTACTACTACTGCCTTTTACAAGCTAATGCTATGCAGATAACATGTTACATTTACGCTGTGTATTTGTGTGTTTTTACTTTCAAAGGGGCAGTCTGCGTTGCTGCAGAATGAGGACTGATATTTAGTTAGTTAGCAAATTTATTTAGCATGTGCCAGATTTATTGTCCCGCTGCCCCCTTTCTAGCTGTCCTGTGCACACTTGAATTGTATTGTGTGGATCGGTCTGAACCACTTTGATTCCCATTCACAGAGTCAGGGTTGTTTACGAAGACCACATTATATTTAGACGTGCACTATACGGACAGCCACCGTATTGTGAAGAAATATTAGAATTGTATATTTCACATTTAAATGCAAACATCTTCATCTGTCTTTTGAACAAATTGATTTATCAGTGTTTTGTCCTCAATGAGCCTTAGTTCTGTCAGTCCACTGTCGTCACCAAGAGCTCCACCAGGCGGCCACTCAGACAGACCGCAGCAAGACCACCAGCAGCAGCAGACCAGTGGTAAGTTCTGTCAAGCCACAAACTGACATGCGGTTTGATTAGTAAACCTCAAAAGCTCTCGTTTGGCACGTGCATCACTGTTCAATTTGTGTGCACGTAGTGGAGTCATCTCATGTTGGTGTGGAGACAGCGTGGGAAGATCCTATCAGTGAAACTTTGGAGAAGGAGGTGCAAGAGACCCGTAAAATGGTGTCTGCTTTACAGGTATGTACATGTTAAGGTTTGATTTTGATTCTGGTAACCCCCTGTGTGTAGTTGTCCTTTTTTTCTCCAACTTCAGTACTGAGGTTTCTCTTCTGATATTTTGACATAGGGGACAATTTTTTTTAAAAGACATTTGATTTGGAGCTGGTACCTAAAAATTACCGACAATGAGTTATTCACTGATCTATTTTTTGTCATGGCTTACTGTGCTTATTGAAAGAACCCCTTAGGTGTTTTTTGAGATCTGTCTTTGATAGCGTTAATGCCTCTGGTTTTAGTTGGTCACAACACACTTGATAATGTTTTAGAGAAGAAAACTGGTGCATGGTCATTTCTGAATTGCTTGATTATTGACTCTTGCTTGTTTCTGTAGGGGGGGCGTGGGGCGTGGTGGGATACCATTCCAGTTCTAACCAAATATTGTAGAATTATTCAATTTCCAGTGTTCATTACACACCACGCACACACCTGCACTGTATTCACAACACAACCGACCAGGTCGTGCTTTAACTGGTCACAGCTTTCTGAGCACAGAGACTTCACTCCAAAGTACAAGCTGCTGTCACATGTTGAACTGTTTGCGGTTTCTCAGGCTCTGCTGCTGCATGGTTCGCTCAGTGAGGATGAGCAGGACGTGTCTTTGACTTTGGACCCATGCAACACTGAACAGCAACTGGTAATTAATTTTTTTAACTTCACGTTTTTCTATCTTGACTTCATTTTCTCTCCTCTGTCTGCTCTCTCTCTGTTTCCTGTGGTCCTCTGTCTTTCAACTCTTTGTGTTCAGCGCAGATCGAGTTACTTCTTCTTAGCTGTGTGTGTGTGTGTATGTGTGTGTGTGTGTGGTTGTCAGCGGGTGACACGGATATCAGTTTCCTTTTTTTTCTCACTCTATTGTGGTTCTCACACACATGCCTTCTTTCTCTCTTTTTCCAGGTGGTCATTCGCAGTCGTTTGGATCAGAGTATGGAGGAAGCTCAGGAGCTGAAGGTAAAAAACTATGTAATTTGTTTTCTTTTCAAACTGCGAGTATGTTGTTTTCTTGTTTTGTTAGGAGAAAAGACACTTCTGGAATACACACTGTAATTAATTTTTAATGTATTGTGTTTGGTGTTTAGAGGGAACTGCTGCGTTGTAAGCAGGAGATGAGAAATCTGCAGGGAGTTAAGGTAGGACAAATCCAGGTCGAGAGTTAATTGTTTTATTGCACAGTTGAATATAGTTCTAGTTGTACTTTAGAAAAGTTGTTGGTTAAGGTATTGACTTTCTGTTGGTTTGTTGATGTGCAGGAGGCCCAGCAGCAGAGGCTGTGCACTCAGGAGGCATCAATACTACAGATGAAGCAAGAGCTTCTCAGAGCCAGCATGACACAGGATGAACTCAACAACCAGAATGTACAAAATATATCCACGATTCTTTAACACAATGCACGAAAAAGTGTAGAAAACAGTTTTTGGTAGGTTCTGTGTAATTTAATTCCCTCTCCTGTGAAAATGTGTTGTAGGCAGAGCTACAGTGGAAGCTGGAGGAATGTAACAGGCTGTGGGGTGAATGCAAGGTGAGCTACTCCAATTTGATGCTTTCCTTAGTTTAATCATCCTAACTTGGTGTTGCACAGCATCTGTTTATTAAGTTTGGGCTAAATAACAAACCCCACATTTTCTCTTTGGTTGACTGGGTGCAGAAGGATATCGGGCAGAAGGACAGACTACTTCAGCAATACAAACACAAGCTCGACGAAAGCCAAAAGCTGCAGGTATGCCTCAGGGTATTACAGGGAAGATCAACAAGCAGCAGTGGGCTCAGAAGGTTCTCCTTTTCTCAGATCAGTAGTTAATCATAAACTCCTCATGCAGGACACTGTGCTTAATTCCCCTTCACTTGTTTAGCTGTATATTATTGTGTGTTTAATGACTGATTACGAGTCTCTTTGACAGACTGAATTGCAAAGAGAGCTGGAGCAAAAAAACAGCATGCTGCAGGAGTTCATGAGTCGAGATCTGCAACAGGTAGCGCTGTTTCTATACTAACTCTTTCTGTGCTTAGGTTTTAAGATATACATTACACAACTTTTTCATCCTTCTTTTTTTTTTTAAAGATTCCCACCGGTGCAGAAAACAATGGATACTCTTACTCTGGAAATTCCGCTCCTTCTGTGTCAGGTGTAAGTATTGTCAATGAGCTTATGAACATGAAATCCTAGAACCTTCATTCTATCTTTTCAGAATAGCAGGTTTAAAGAAGTGTGTGTGATAGAGTGCATATGAGCTGTGAATTACCCAGAAGACTCTTGCTTTGTTGTTTTGTATATGACAAAAGTCGGGCAGAACAGGCTTATGATACACAAAAATAGCAGTAAAAGAATGAACAAGCACACAACTGTTGATAAATGTTTGAAAGGCTTTTTGTGTTTGTTCTCTATCAGCAGGCAGAGGAGCTTCAGCTGCTCAGAGATGCCCTTAAGAGTTTGAGGAACAACTTCAGAGACCATGACCCACAGCACCATACACTAGACACCGTGGAACAGGGCATAGTGTCGCTCATCGACAGGCTGCATGTTCTGCACACACACAGGGTACAAACGTGATGCATGCATAAACACACCTGAGTCTTTGAAGCCAATATTCAATGAGAAAAAAATAGATTTTTTTTTTCTTAATCCAAACAGAGTTAAAAAGAGCTATTAAAATGTTTGTACCTCTTTTGTGGGTTAACAGCCAAAACTGTTTGGTGTCACATGAAGTGGTGGTTGAGGCTGCTGTGTAACTGGCATTTACACAGTGGCATTTACAGACATTAAACTGAAAAACTGACTTGTTCTTTTGTCAGCTGATGATCACTTTAAATGTCTTGTGTGGAAAAATCTATTTTTATTGGATTTTGTAGTTATAATCTTGTAGGTGTAAACTAAAAGTTGTTAATATATCAATATGCTTACTTAACCCTTTCCTGTAGCACCCCACGACTATATAGCCTCCCAGCTTACAAGTCAGTTAAAATTTGACTCAAGCTCTACCTCACACCTTATTGATAGTCATCAAGCTTAAATGTATGGTTTATGGTTCTGCCCCTGATGGTCGCTGCTTCCGTGTGAGCCATTCAGAATGAACAGATACCTCACAGTACACTAGGTTTATTTACTTTGTAGAGCTGCTTCGAACTCAAAAGTCTCTCAGCCACAAGCGAAGCTCACTAAATGTTATACCGTTGGCTACAAGAGCAAACACGAGTGTCCTCATGCACTCCCAGCAGCTGAGAAACTGAGTACCGAGTGGATTACTTTTATTTTTTGTGGCAATGTCCCCACAGACATAGGGAAATCCTTATTGTTAGTGTGTTGTGTGGCTAGTGTGACTAATGTGGCCATTAGCTTTGATCATATACCCATAAGTCCAAACTATGTGTAAAATCATGACAAGATGTCCACATTTATGCTAATTTATCCAGGGAAGGGGGAAATCTCCAAGACGCAAAGGTCATCACACAGACTTGGACTCCTGGCCTTCCACAAGTAAGAGGTTCTGTTATGTCCCAGCTACAAATACCTGCATACACAGAATGTTTAGGATTTTACTAACTATGTTTTTTGGTCTATCACAGAGATTTGTCAATCCCACAGTGGTTCCTCTTCTTCTACGAAAATCCTTTATTTTACTGGAAAATCCCCAACACCTTCCATGATCAATATACCGAAGAGGTTAGTGTGTTTGTGTATATTTTTTTATTTGTCAGACATTTATCAGTTTTCATGCCTTATAAGTACATTTGACTTTCAGTTACCAGTCCTCAGTGAGGCTGATAATTCTAACCCATGAAATTAGGCTAGTGGGCCAATGGTAGAAAATTACATAAACAAAATAATGAAAAATGTCACAAGACGTCAAAATGGGAGATTCTCTTTGCTTGCATTGTACAGGCTGGGTGAGGTGACTCTTAAGGATGTTAAGGCAGCTGTTGATCGAGAGGGAAACTTCAGGTACCACTTCAAAGCCCTGGACCCAGAGTTTGGCACTGTGAAAGAAGAGGTACGAGAAGGCAACGGCATGCTTGTGCCATGTTAACAGGGATATATTAATGTTAAGAGGTCTGATCTAGTCATATTTCTGCTTACTGCTTTATTAAGTCTGGCTTTTATGGAAAAGTGAGCAGGGACACATCAAATGCTGTTAGATTAACGGAAAGAAGTTCACATCTCAAAGGGGCTGTAAATAACAGGATAGTGATAGTAAGTTTGGTATTCCCTGCTGACAATGAAAACTCTGTTTTGTTTTGTTTTGGGGCAAAAGTTGCTGCACATACTAAATACTCCCAATGTGAAGCACTAACCTGTTTTTTACTACAATCTAAAGATGACGGGATGAAATATTGTGAATGGCCATACATGAAGACAACATTTCTTGGTGTCTCTGTGCAGGTATTCATGGATGGGGCAATCGTTCCAGGCTGGGAAGGAAAAATAGTGGCCTGGGTAGAAGAGGACCGTGGTGAGGAAAGGTAACAGCATATTAAGTCTGTGTGTCTCTTTTTTTCTGTCATTCTCAGTGCTAAGTAACCCATATTCTTTTCTGCCATAGGCCATTGTAAGCTGAGGAGCCATGACACTTCCTGTTTTTGCTCCTGGTTGCTCTGATCCCAGAGGCACATCAAGGCAACTGTACACAACAAAGGCACAAGTGGACACTTTCTTAGATTGGACCTATTAGCATAGCACTGTAAGACTTGTCAGCAAGAGATTTAGGTTGATCAGGATCAGCTGGTCCCAAACCAAACTGATGGCCCTGCTCACTCTGGAAATAGCGTGAATCTGTAACTGACCTCTGGAACATCGGAACTCAGTGCCTTCGGAAGGAAAGCTATTTCCATCATGTGCTTATTAACGCCAGGTTGTATCAAAACTGGACTCAAAAATAGTCAGAAACAGCTGAGGCAAGAAGTTTGCAGGGAAAGTGACATGTTCCAGTGTGTGCTATCATTTTTCATTCCTAGTGCATTATTGTGTTTTTTCAAGGCAGACACACAGCACCAGATTACATGCTAGAAATACTTATTGTCCACTGTTATTTAGTCAGGTACATTTGAGTCTTTATTGTGAATGTAAAGTGAATATATACAGTGTTACCTACTATTGTAAGAAATAAGGAAAAAAATGGGTTAGAAACAAAATACCACTTATTTAATACAAGTGTTAGAAGGACAGAAAAGGTCATTGTCAGAAAAAAAAAATTGTCATTTTGTTTTAGTGCTACACAAGCTACTTAGTAAAAATGGGGATAATGGTCATGCGGTGCTGTCTGAACAGAAAGCTCTGTTGTTTTAAAAAAAAGAAAAGAAAAAAAAAGGAGAGAAGACTTCATTGTATTTCAGACTAAATGGGACCCAAATCCAGATGTGGGTTTTAATGTCAACCTGTATCACACCAGCAAGCTCAAACTGACCTGCTGTCAGTGAGTAGAAACTATACTGGAGCTTTGATGTTCATGAAGAGATTCAGACAAACAGCACGCTTTTTTTTTTTTTTTTTTACTTTACGAAATTGTTTTGTAAATTTGTGTTTTCACCATATCCTTAAATATCTGAAGTTTAGGACTCTTTATTTCTTTAAAGAGATATTATGAGACGAGAATGCCTCTACTCCTGTTAAAATGATGCCGTGGATATGAATTTTATGTCAGAGGTTTGATGAGACTTTTGTTCTGCAGCTATTAGCGAGCCTACTATTTATGGTGCGAATGTGTGTGTGCATGTGAATGTATGTTCGTGAGCCGAAAGTGACTATCACACGTTTTCTTTTCACTCTGCTTCTATCTTCCCATTTGGGATCAATGCGTTTGCCTTCACTAACAAGCCAACTGAAATATGCATCAGTCTAGTTATTACGTTCAATCTGAATGCCAAGACTGCCTGTACTGTAAAATGTACAATTTGCTGATGAGATGGTTATTAAGCATTTGTGTTGTTTACAGCTATTTTTTTGCAAAAAAAAAAAAGTATACTGTCTGTTGAAGACAAATGATCAAAAACGCCTTTTGTTGAATGTTAGAAAGACAGATGTTTTGAAATAAAACACAAGTTTGTTTTTAAAAGATGTCAGTGTTCTTGTTTTTATGGTGCATCTACATGTTTCTGAATATTTTATGGGCTGGACTGGCATTGTCATTAAAAACTCATGCAGTCAAACAAAGCCAGCTCAAACTCATAGAGCTTTATCTTAAATTCTTGTCAGGAGGAATATGTGGAATTCATATGTGTGATTTCCATTTCATTAAACAGTGCAGCAAAAAAAAAACAAACAAGCAAAAAAAAAAAAAAAAAAAACATGCAGCAGTATAAGCTGTATAGTTCATGACAGACAGATTCATTCATTGTACACCATGTGCTGTTACTGTCAATGTGCTCTACGGTCAAATATTTGCTGCCACCATGCGGTCTCTGTAGTAATTGCAGTCCTGTATAACCTGTATAGTTTCTAACTTGAAGCAACACGTGTGTATTTTTTTTTTTATTCAATGGAGTTATATTAGGTTTTTTAGGCGGTGGTGTTTTTTTTTTGTTCTTCCGTGATTGAAATTCGAATGACCACCATTTTACGACACCTCCTTCGACTTGACGGCAGGACACGGAGCCGTAAAGCGTTGTGTTTTGGACAGGGGGAGGTCATTAGAAAGTGAGCAGTGAGCTCGGCCAGGCTGTTGGGGCGCAGAGAGACTCGGTACCAGCGTATCTCTGATGCCGGTTGGAGGCAAATACATTATTTAACCGCTCCGTGTAGTGTTACAACCGCTGCGACATGCTTCGTCTAATCCTGCGGCTCAGGCCTGCCTCCAGGCTCCCCTGTCCCCGTGCCCTCCCGACCGGGCCTGCTGCGCTCGGCTCCCGCTCCATACGCGGAACCGGTGGCGTGAGGCGGCTGCACTGCGGAGCCGGGTCTCGGGCCGTGTCTCTGGGCTCAGGCTTCAGTCACAGAGCGACTCTCCTGCGGTGTTCCCAGCTTGCAGGCGGCTGTCAGAGCAAGCGTTTCTACAGCCTGCCGCCGCACCAGAAGGTAACCGACCGGCTTTCAGGTTGCTATAGCACCGCTGCTCACCGTTACTGCTAGCATGACCTCCCCAGCTAGCATGAGAGCTGCTCGGTACATCTCAGAGCTGTCACTGCTTTAAAGGTTAAACCCGGGCGGTAGAACGAGTCGTTGCAGATGGTTTAAACTAAACTGTAGCATCAAATTCTACAAACATTATGTGTCTTAAGTTGCAAAATCAGTGCTCCCGTTAGTGATGGTATGTGGCACCATAGGAATGTGGTGTTCCCACATCGAGCTTTAATATGCATTTAATTGAGTTGTAGACGTTCAGCTCTGGGTCAGAAAGTGTCCCCATGTCCCAACACAATCACTGTGGTTGCTGTCATCTCAATCTTTTCCATTATTTAGTGTCTTTTGAGGCATTCAGGTAACACTTTAGCTGAACTGTGTGAATAGCTCTTTAATGGGATCTCCTCTCTTTAGTGTTGACACGAGCTGACAATTGTACCCAAAGGATGGGGGGCACTGGGGGTTCCAGTACTATAAAACCAGCAAAATCAGGCTGTTTTCTTATGTCATATTTATGTCACGTCTTGCAAGTACATTTATTGATTGACTTGCCTAGTGCTGTGCCACATTTTACTACTGCATACTTATTTTAAACAGGTTTTACATATACAGTGTGTTCACTGGGAAGGTGGCCACATTAAGTGTACTTTCAAAGCCAGTATGTTGATTATAGAGGGGTCATTTGATTAATACTATTCTCCTCGTAGATGCAATACGCATAGGAACTGAAGGAGCTCATCACAGCTGCACAAATTTAAACCTAGTTGGTGGTAAAGAGTAACACATTTAGTAAAAAACAAACATTACTGTGTGTTCATGTTATTTGCTGTTGGATAAAATAGTAAAGAACCTTTTATTCTTGTGTACTAAATCCATACACTCCCTGGCCTCGTTCTTAGGTTCACCTGTGGAATCTAGTGCAATAGCTCTGCCCTAAATATCAGTTTGACAGACCTACTACACTTTCAGTTTCAGTTTTTGTTGGCAAAGTCAAAATGATGGGTGACATATATGAAAATATAAGTCTGCTTTGTAAATTGGTGGACAAAATGTTAGGAACACATTAGAATGTCATACAGTCCAGTACATCTCCAACACCCCCGAAGTAGTAGGTAAAGCAGAATCATCATCAAAAACTGAAAATGTATAGCATGTGCTATTTAACTGGGGCATACCATTTATTATTCTTAAAAGTAATATTAGTGTTATTGTAGATTCTGTTTATTTCTGTATTGTTTTTATTTCATTTGTTTTAAGTGTTGAAAACTAAGCTTGCTCTTTATTGTGTAGGTTTCCCTGCCACGGGTGTGACCTTTAATTTTCCAGTATGTGCAGCTGTTAAGTTTCTTTCCAATTTTTTAAAATTTAAATCTGAGATGTGCAGCCTGATTCCTAATTCCTCCTGTCGTGTCTCTGTTTTTACGTAAATCTGTTCGAGAATCACTCTACGAGCCTTTGTCTGTCTCTCCACCAGTAGCACAAGTTTATCTCTGTTATCAGATTTTACTTGACCTTAAAAGCTACCATAAAAAATCACAGATGTGATGAAATGTAGTATCTATGTCATTTATTAAACAGTGGAATGAGGAACATTTAACAACTGCAGTTACAACACTGGCCATTTGGCAGTATTTCCAATGCCCCATTTTGAAACCCTGGTGAGGATACTGACCGTAACATGACAGTGGTGATCTGTTGTTATTTTTGAATGATCCCCAGATTAAATATGGCACTTGCTCATAACTGATGTGTTCTTAAACTCCTAAAATTTGTTTGCTGTTCATCAGGTGGAGCTTCCTGCACTGTCACCCACCATGCAGACGGGAACGATCGCTCGCTGGGAGAAGAAGGAGGGAGATAAAATTGCTGAGGGTGATCTCATAGCTGAGGTGAGGAGTTTTGTTTGTGTAAATCTGTCCCCACATTATTGTAGGAAATCATCACTTTATGCTTTTTTTATTGTGTTCTCTGTCTTTGTAGGTAGAGACGGACAAGGCCACTGTAGGTTTTGAGATGTTGGAAGAGTGCTATCTGGCAAAGATTCTGGTTGCTGAAGGGACCAGAGATGTCAACGTTGGAGCAGTTATCTGCATCACAGTTGACAAGTTAGTACCAGTTGTTTACATCAATGTTTAATAGCATTATTAGTTTTCTTGCTGCAATAGTATGACATTACTGTTACGACTAGGAGACCCACCTACGACTAAAGTATCCTTTGCATAAATTTATATCCAATGCCTGTGTGTGTATTTTCCCCTGCAGCCCCGACTTGATCTCTGCCTTTAAGGATGTAACGCTGGACTCAATCAAATCAGCTGGATCCGCTCCTTCACCTGCCGCCTCTGCTGCTGCTCCTCCTCCTCCTCCTGCTGCTGCTGCTGCTCCTCCTGCAGCCCCAGGCAGCTCTTACCCAACACACATGAAGGTAGGTGCGCTCTTGCGTAGACAACGCACAGTCAGGTACGAAGTAGTAAGAGTCATGCCATGTAGACTCTGTTTACTGTCACTGTGCTCTGTAGTCATAGCTGTAGTTTCATCAGGGTTGTCCAGTCACTCTGATAGTATGTGACAGCATCATTGCTTGTGTGTGTGTGTGTGGGCAGAGAAACAGAACTGACTTGTTTGGTGCCCCTATGCAGTGTTCTCTCTGATGTTGTGTCAAGGTTTTTCTTTGAGTTGATCGGCCACTTGATAAATCCCCTGAGGTGTAACATTAAAAGCTGCCATGTGTAGAACTGATTTGTGATTGTTTTGTTGTTTCTGTTTGAAAGACCTTTTTTTTTTTGAGGGCTTTTGTGTCATATCTAGCTGTCCACATTGCCATTGTTTCCAAGTATTAAAAAAAACAGAGAGGAAAAAAAAGGATTGAAGTCAGGCAATTTCATCATGGAGCCAGAGTTTAGAAACTGAGAAAATCTTTAATTTGTTACAGGATGCTCAGAAAGTTTCCATGTGCAGACGTGAACCATGGCTGCTGCTGTTACATCATTTAGGCCTTTTAGATCTGTTGTAAAGACTTCAGGAGCCCTCACAGCGCTTTTTACAAGTTTGTAGTCCCAAGTGAGCTACGAAGATTTCATCTCTTTTTCTGGACTTGTGTTGCTCACATTCGTGTGTGTTTGATGTGTGTGTTACAGATCACACTTCCTGCTCTATCTCCCACGATGACGATGGGAACAGTACAGCGCTGGGAGAAGAAGGTTGGAGAGAAGCTCAGTGAAGGAGATCTGCTGGCTGAGATTGAAACTGACAAGGCCACCATCGGTAAATCAAAAGTGATTTCAACACCTCGGTCCTGGTGTATTTGCTCTGTCAGAGCCTCTTTTTTTTTTTACCCACAGTGCACTACAGATCATACTGTACTCTAAACCCTAGAAGCTGCCAACTGGTTTGAAGGCATGTTGTTGTCTTCATGAAATGGCCAAAATTATAACATTTTTCAGAACCAGAAACTGTAGAAAGTGAGAATTATCAGACTTTGAACTAGTGTGGACACAAATTTAAAATGTACGTAATAAAATATCTACAGTATGAAGAGTCACTATTTTTTTCACTTGGAAAAATGTTCCATATATAATGACTCCAGTTTTTTTTAGATTCTGTAAAATAAGTAATCAGAGAACTCTAAGTGTAGTTTTTTTTTTCTTTTCCTATGATTTATAGCATTATACCTTATTATACTATCTGTTTCAGTTGTTTGTTATGCTGATGACCGTGACGGAAAAGCCTCACCGTATTCCTTCCATATGTTTGTGTGCAGGCTTTGAGGTCCAGGAAGAAGGATATTTGGCTAAAATTATGGTGGCAGAGGGAACTCGGGATGTTCCCCTTGGAACGCCACTCTGCATCATTGTGGAGAAGGAAAGCGACATTGCTGCCTTCAAGGACTATGTAGAGACTGGGGTGGTTGACGTTGCCGCACCACCTCCAGCTCCAGCACCGGTGAGACACACAGAAAGCTTGGATTTCCAAATATAAGTGGATGTTGTACCCAAAAACTGAATTTTGCCATTATTAATGGAAAAAAGTATTCCAATCTTTTACGTCAGCAAAAGTACCAGTACAGCATTTAAAAAAACTCTATTACAAGTAAAAGTTCTGCATGAAAAATCGTACTTAACCAAAAGCGCACAAGTATGAGCAGCAAAATGTAACTACAGTATTAAAGTACTGGTTTGGTCCCTCTGACTGATATTTTATTATATATGACATTTTTAGATTATTATTAATACAGCATCAGTGTGTTACTGTTTAAGCTGCTGCAGGTTGAGCTAGTTTAACCTACTTTACATACAGTGTTATATACAGGGACACCACATGGATCTGAGTGGTTGTGAGGTGATTTATGGGAGTGGAACAAAGAAAAAACAAGGTTCTGATGCACATATCTGTTTTCAGTTTTTAGATTTTTTCTGTAATCCTTCTATTTTTTAGAGCTGTTAGCAGTGCATACACATCTGGAATATGACCTTGTGTTACTCTGCTTTTTGTAAGACATCAGAAGTCAAAAAGGGTGGAAGCTACTGGGTTGATCTTTAGCAATAAGCTATATTTGAAAAGTTAATTCAGTTGTGTAAAACCTTCATCTTAAAATCTAGTAAATGTAGTGGAGTAGAGAATACATCATTTCCTCTAAAATGTGATGAATTGGAAGTATAAAGTAGCATAAAATTAAATTTCTTTCAGGATTGATAAAGTTTTATCTTATATTAAAAACTCATGTAAAGTACGTGGACATAAAAAAATGCATTTATGTAGAGTTCCTGAGTAAAGTGCTTTTCACCATTACCAGTTTTAAGATTGCTTAACAGCATTTTGTGTTCATGTTGCAGGTTGCAGCTCCAGCTGCTGCAGCCCCCAGTCCTGCTCCAGCAGCTGCTGCCCCAGCGGCGCCCAGGAAGGGCCGTGTGTTCGCCAGCCCTCTTGCCAAGAAACTCGCTGCTGACAAAGGCATTGACCTGGCGCAGGTCAGCGGTAGGTAACCAGGACATGTGTGACTCTAATGTAACTTAGGAGAACATTTTTTTGTAATTCTGATGAAATACTAAATGCAGAGCGAGGAAAAGTGCTAGAATATTTTTTTTTATACATAAATATGTTTTCTGTTTAGGCTCTGGTCCTGATGGACGCATCACCCGGAAAGATATCGATAGCTTTGTTCCTCCAAAGGCTGCACCTGTAAGTGAAGCCCCCACTATTCAGTAGTTGTATTTATTATTATGCTGTTTGGTATCTATAGAGGTTGTGGTAGAACAATTTGTTGTTTAATTATTGTTGTTATAAACTCATCAACATGCAATTCATGCCTGTTTGGTATGTTTTTAAAGTGATATACATTTCTTTTACTTCATTACATACTGAATTTCTTCAGGTTCTATTCTGGCAAATAATCAAGATTATGATTTTTGCCCATTTTGTCCAAACTTTGAAAGTTTTGTATTACACTGTATGTGCCTCAGTTTTTGTTGTAATTTGTTTTGATGCAAATGAAACCACGTCCATTGGCAGGCTGTAGCTGCTGCTCCCACTCCAGCTGCTGCTCCATCTGCTCCTACACCTGCTGCAGCACCAGCTGGGACCTTCACTGACATCCCTATCAGCAACATCCGCAAGGTGAGAGCCAACACACACCGGACTCCTGGTGGTCCGTTATATTCCATGATGACATCCTCCCTTACTGAAGTTCCTCTACTGGCGGTCGGGTACAAGTCATGACAGGTTCCTTCTATGCAGGCTGCGATGCTGGTGTATTGAGTGCTTTGAGGCAAACGTCCTGAGGAGTTTTCACAGTGTAGCTCTGTTATCTCTGACCTGTGCTTCCACATTTTGGCCTGCAGACAGACACTCTATTTATCACAACTCCCAACACACCTCATTCCTCTCCACGATGAATTATAGCTCACAGCTGAAGTGCATATATTTGTGTCTCCTGCAGGTCATCGCTCAGAGGTTGATGCAGTCCAAGCAAACCATCCCTCACTATTACTTATCTGTAGATGTCAACATGGACCAAGTGCTTGAGCTTAGAAAAGAGCTCAATGTGGTGAGTTTATGCTTGTAAATGGACATGTAATGCAATTTGTTTTTATTCCTGAGCTAGGATAATGATTTCCTGTGTTTCATAAACAACCTAATCTCTTTACAGGAGGTGAAAGCCCAGAATATCAAACTTAGTGTGAATGACTTCATCATCAAAGCCAGCGCTCTGGCCTGCCTCAAGGTTCCTGAGTGCAACTCCTCTTGGATGGACACGGTCATTCGCCAGTGAGTAAACACACACCAACAGGTTATCCAAACACATACACATGTTGTTTGGTTCCAGTAAACAGTAAGCTGGAAAAATACTCTCCTGATTCATGGACCTGCTGATCTTGCTCAGCAGTCTCTCTCTGGTTATAAATTTGCTCATTATCACTCACAATCTTGGGAACATTTAGATGACCTTACAGTCAGCGTTTCCCATTAAGTTCCTAGCTGTCATTTAAATGAGAAACCATGTTGCTTTAATCAGGGTGGGACATTACAGAAGCCTGATTTCCACAGGAAGAGGAGAATATCTCTACCACATGCACGCAGAATTAGGTTTCTTGAATGCTTTTTGCATGTGAGCATGGGCCAAGTTTCTAGGTAACATGCATGCTTGCTCTTGGAGAAGCTCAGGAAGTTGTCACCAGCAGGAACAGTGAAACAGCAACCGAAAGCATAAACAACGTCAGTGTGTGGACACATGAACCTGACGTCCAGTCTTGTTACTGTGGCTGCATTTGAGCAGAATGATTCATCCTTTCATTGGTGTGGAGAGCTGCAATGATTAGCAGATTGAATTGATTACTTGTGAAGTATTAAATTAATTTTGAACTATTTTAACAATCAGTTTGAGTAATGGTTTTGCAGAAAAAATAAATTCATCAAAGTCTCTAAATCCAGTAAACTGAATATCTGTAGGTTTTGACAAAGCAAGACACTTGAAGATGTCATCTTGGGTTTTGGGGAAACACTTATTGACATTTTTCTCTATTTTCTGACATTTTAAAAACCAAACAAATAATTGATTAATTGATTGAAGCCGAGTGTTGTGGAGGATGTGAGCAAGCTCATGTATATTTTGCAGTGTATGAAAATGCTTTATACATTACCAGAATTCTTCCAGTAATCAGGTTACTGATGTGCAGTGGATGTTCAAGATAATGTGACATTAGTGTTTAAGCATAATTGTTCCATGGTTCACTCAGTTATTAAAAGAAAAAAAAAAGACCAATGAAGGAGAGGATACAACAGAAAAACAGCAGTATTGTAAGGCTAGAATATTAATGTGACCTATTTGTTGGATATTTATCTCTAATTGAGCAGCTTCACAGTTCTGCCAGAAGAGGGCACTCTAAGCTCAGACATTTTTTCAACTCGTCTCACTGCAGAAGCAAAGTCACATTGACCAGATGAATGTGCTGTCCTCAGTATTGACTTATTTTAATTTGTCCAGGAATCATGTGGTGGATGTGAGCGTAGCAGTGAGCACAGCCAACGGTCTCATCACGCCCATAGTGTTTAACGCCCACACCAAAGGACTGGCTGCCATCAGCGCCGATGTGTCCTCTCTCGCTGCCAAAGCCAGAGACGGCAAACTGCAGCCTCATGAGTTCCAGGTAGAGCGCATTATCTCACTCTGTGGGTATACGCATTTAATCTGGGATGTGGGATATGCAAATTTCATCTATTAATAGTGAACTAACAAACTGGAACATTCCTCCTAATTGTGCTATTTCTTTCCACCAGGGAGGTACGTTCACAATCTCTAATTTGGGGATGTTTGGCGTCAAGAACTTCTCAGCGATTATCAACCCTCCTCAGTCCTGCATCCTCGCTGTCGGAGGCTCAGAGAAACGGCTGATGCCCGCTGACAATGAGAAAGGGTCAGTGTCGTGATAGGAATATTTCAACTAGCTGGACGGACTTAAAGCTGGTATCTAATGCAGTGTGCGTTTGGCTTTGGCAGGTTCGACGTGGCCAGCATGATGTCGGTGACGCTGAGCTGCGACCACCGGGTGGTGGACGGGGCGGTCGGCGCGCAGTGGCTCGCAGAGTTCCGCAAGTTCCTGGAGAAACCCGTCACTATGCTGTTGTGATCAGACTGTACTGCCATTAAACTGCAGCGACGGGCAGAGGCCTCTCACTGAAGTGATCTGATTGGTCTAATCTGATATGGATCCTCCTGTGATTGGCTGAGCTGCCAACAGGTCACTCCCAGTTACCCTGAAGGAGAAGAGGCAGAACTCACTCCGCTTACATGTCTGTCTCGCTGCCTCTCCTGTCTCTCTTTCTTTCCTCTCGCTCTGTCTCACTCATACTATTTATTGTGGCCCCCCATCTCACGAGAGACCGGAATTAGGTATTTACCCTAGAATAGATTGGCAATGTGTCACTAAAACAACGATAACGCTTTACAAAGGGAAGTGTTACATGTCAAACCAGCGGGCACATGTATCCCACAATTTGTGTGTGTGTATTTCTACACACTTCTATCTGTGAATTTGATAAAGAAGACGGGAGGTGCTGCTGTTTGTGGTCTTTTAAGTAAGTGGTTGTGATTTTTGCTCGCTTACAAGACAGAATGAAGGAGCTAAATGTACGTTAATGTTGAGATGCACACAGTTCAGATTTACACACACACACACGCCTCCCTGTTCAGTGGCCACACACAAAATGGAAATATTTAGCGTGTTTTCTGTGGATTGATGCTACAGTGTGTATATTCTTCACTGTGAATGGACACAGTGCTGTACATATTTATGGTGGTGAGCTGTTTGGTTAAAGTAACCAAGCTCCGGGTCGACCTCACCATGAAATTTAATAACTGTATAGTCCTGATTGATTACAGACGCTCTTAAAAGGAAATACTGAATGGTTTTGCCAATTCTCTCTTCAGTGGGGATGTTTTATTTTCTAGTCTTGGGAATATTCTGTATCTCACAGCTGAAACGCACAAAGCTGGTGTTGGATGTCATTACAATAAATTGGGAGAAGTCAACCTTGTGCCATAGGCTCTTTGGTTTTAGTTTTTAAAAGTTAAATTTACTGTGTGTTTCTACATGAGTGCAATTAAGAAAAGAAACTTGATTTGTGATCACAAAACATCTAAAACATTTGGGACATTTCTAAACTACTAACCTGCTTTACCTTTTTTTTTTTTTTTTTTTAAATGTTATTACTGCTTACCAAACAGATAACATAAGTGCTAAACCTTCAGTCAGCCTCCTTGTACATCTCTTTTTCCAGTATCTCAGTCAGCTGTCACTGCTGATTCATGCAGACCCACACACAATAAACAAAAAAATCCACAGCACCTGAAAACAGGCTCAGACTGCCTCCTTATTCCTTAACAATATGTTGTTTTTGATGTGATTTGCAAAAATAGCATATTCAAGCACACATGTATTAATTATTTTAATCTTTATTTTGTATCAGCAATATGCACAATCCCCAGAGGGACATGTATTTAAATTTTAAGAGGGGAAAGAGAGGTGACAGGAGTCCAAACAAGCTGCAGCAGGAAAATGAAAACGGCTTGTATCAGTTACAGAGGTGACATTACAAAAGGTCAAGTCTGAAAGCTTGAAAAGGTCACATGTTACTTTCCTACATTAGCTCAAGAATCTGCATTTAGTCAAAACATAACTTTTTTCATTCTTATTTTTGAAGCTGCGTCATATCTGAGACCGACTCTTCTTCAATTTGGAACTAATTTACTTGCTCGGTAGAAACCATCCGTCTGCTGCAGTCGCTCCTGAAGTCGTCATGGTGCTCGTACGTGTGAAACCATTTACTCGTGTTTCCATATGACGCTCATTAAATTTGACATTTTGACTGGCTTGAATTTCGACCCTTGTGGCGTAACTGTTAGCCGACATGCGACGTTTGGTTGTGAACTTAACATATTTGGATGATCACTGGGGAACTTGGCAGGCAGATCCACTTATGTGGGTCATGAATAACTAACACGCTTTATGTAAATCCATCAGAAAAGCAGCTATGACGGCATTTTGTTTAGCCCGTAGGTGATAACTGGAGGATGTCCTTATCACCAGATGACTTGCTGCTAGTGTCAGATACTTGTCTTTGAACATTTCTACACACCAGTGACAACCTCAGATCTTTCAGTGCCTCGGATCCTCCAGTCACTGTACAACATCGGGTCCAGAACCGCAGCATTTCTCACGGAACAGAGCTGATTTGGGTTTCTCGGGTGGACAATGTGTGTTTTTGACTGATATTATGTAATAATCCATCGAAATAGTGAAGCAGGTTTGAGTGAAGGGATTCATTTGTCTTTTATTCTGGAACAAAGCGGTTGTTTAATCATTATGAGATCAGTCATTTTTAGCATGACTTAGTGTAGAAATGCTAAAATTAAATGTTGGCTCTTGGTCTTGGAAAAACTCCCAAATAGAAGCAATTTTAGTTCAGTGACGAGCTTTAAACTGAAGAAAAATTAGATCTGATAGATGACAGAGTCTATTATCTACAAAACAGGATAACGTATAACACAACCAAAGAAACCTCAAAAACCACAAGTGCATGAAATGACGGGCTGTTTTCAGATTAACTATCATCAGTTATTACTGATTGATCAGAGTTTTTTGTATTTATTGATGACTTCGTCTGTTAGATACTACAGTTAGAAAATCATCACAGTTAACAGTCCTTCACATTTAAGATAAAACTTCAATGATCCCTCAACAGGGACATTTATATGTTACTAGATACAGATGAGGCACTAAAGAAGCAAGACAGGAAATATAAAAGCACAATAAGGCTAAAAATATTGACAGAATAAAGACTACGGAGGAGGTCGTTGCTGCTGTAGCTTGCTGCCACTCACAGGATGCATTTGAGTTAAATTTATAGCAATTTAAGCAGCTGCTATTAAAAAAATACTCATTTTGATTAATAAATAAGAAACTAATCCATTAAAGATTCATTTTAAGGTGGTCCAGTTGTGGATTTGTCTATGTTTCACTCCAGCAATCGCGAAAAAGGATTTCATCTTTAATGGTACGTGAAAAAAGAACCAACACAACCCCTCGTTTAGAGATGAATACAAAAGCAACAACCCTAAAAGAATCAGACAATATATATTGCTGCATCCTTATCTGACATGACATTGAGATTATTGTTAGTACTGCTGGTTAACTTCTGATACTCCCATCACTGTAACACATCACTTCGTGATATATTCACACTATATGCTAACCATTATGGACTCTTGTCTTGGTCCTAATATGAGATATTTCTGCAGCAGCTGCAGCTCTTCATGCTACAATAACTAATTAGACTACTAGCTCACTCCTATAGGTACCACTTCTGCCACTTTGGACACAAACAGTTAATAGGTCTTAATAAAACCCCTCCTGCAGTCACTTACCCGACAACTTAATTACAGATTTTTTTTTCTCTCTCTCTCTCTCCAAGCAGACTTAATGAGAGTGAAAATAAAGGAGGGTGGGGCTGGTTGCATCGCTCAATAGATTAATCATGCATGCCTAGTTTTTTGGCCACCAGCTTGTACGGCGGGCAGAGAGGGCTGCCTCTCTTGTCCTCCCTATCAGCTATGGGTTCTTCTGGAAGATGGATGCTCTGGACCTTGTGTGTGTGTTTCAGCGCTCTGGAGAATGGTGAGTAGGCCCGTCTGGTGTCTTACGACAAAGATAAAGTTCTGGTCATTTTATCGACTGCTGGGGCTTCAAGTGCTTTGTGGGATCTGTAAAGCTTCTGTCAGAGCTTCACCTAAATCTCCTGAGTATTTGGAGTGATGTTTGATGGTCCTCGCTGACAATTAAAAGCTTAATTAAATGTGTTTTCCAGATGGAAATGCAAGAGTGAACTCATCAGGAGAGATGAGCTTCAGCCAACAAGCGAACCAAAGAGATTTGTTGTTGTTGTTGTTGCATTTAATGCTGTTATTTATTAATCACTTTTCTCTAATGAGCAACATTTTAATATTGTAGTTACATTTAACAATGCTGACATTTGAGGTCTTAATTTGAAGAACTCTCTCCAGACAGACATTTTAGAAAGCGGTGATCTGCACAGAGACAATGCTGTGAATTGACAGTAATGTTTCCACAAACACATCCCAGTGAAGTGGGCTGTTGTTCCACTCGCTCTGTGATCGGTTTGGCTCACCCTCAGAGCTGTCAAGTGTAATTAACAACTAATATGCACACTGAATTCCCACACACACACACACACACATACACAAAGGGCCTGGGGATGACAGAGGAGGAGGGAGGGAGGGATTCATTATCGCAGTAATGAAGGAGGAGAGGGTGCAGTCTGCACGACAACAGGAGAACAACCAGGGAAGTCAAAGAAGGAATAACAACGACAAAACATGAGGGATTTTAATAAATAATGCATTATGTCACGCGTTTTTTGTTTGTCCTCTCCCACCTCTGCTCATCCACACAGCTGCACTCAGAGTGACCATGAGGGAATCCAGTCTGGAGGTGGTTCAAGGGGATTTTGTCATCCTGCCCTGCTCCTTCTTCACCTACACCTCCACCCGCCTCTCCAGACTCAACATTATCTGGACTCTGGCTCCCTTCTCCAGTCCAGAGACCCCAATACAGGTCCCCCCAAACACACACACATGGACACCTCTTACAGTCTGCAGCCCTCGTTTAGTTCAGATTAATGCTCGACATTGTGAGCTGTACGCAAAGGTTGGGCAACTGTTCTCCTCTCTGACAGAGCCTGGCTGCACACCCGCTGTCTTTTAATGTGGACCCAAATCATACGAGCTCACATGATTGGATTGCGCTGCAGGTGTCGGCTCTTTACGGAGCCAGGAAAAATCCAGTTTTTCTCACCGTGCACCTGCAACCTGGAATGACACACACACAGAACAATCTAATACTGGACTTATCTGTAGGGCAGTTCAGGTTTTTAATTTCATCCTATTTTACCTCCAGCTGTTCTTGTTTTAGTAGATTCATTTGTTCTTTTAATTAAATGTTTCCTATTTGCGCGTGTGCATCTTTTAGTTTTCAGTATATTCTGAGTTTTAAAAAAAAGGTTGAATGAATGATTGAAAAAGCTATTTGAACTGTTTCATTATAATTTCCTCGGGTTTATGATCTGATTAAAAAAGCAAAATGTCCTGAAAAGCGGAACCTGCTGTAATCAGGACAAGAAGCGTTTTTCTGAAAACTGTATTTTTAAAATCTCTTCCAGGTGATTGTGTACGACCACGGACAGGTGATTGAGGACCCCTCCCTCACTGGCAGGGTGGGTTTTACAGGTATTATAACCTCTGACACCTTTGCTTCCTAACAATGACATTGAATACCTTTTCCCTTGTCAGCTGCAACTCTAAATAGAAGACAGACAAAACCTTAATTATTTCTTGTCAACCAACTGCAGGCATTCCCCTGAGTGCAGATATCGTCCTGAATGACACGCGAGTATCAGATGCAGGTACTTACCGCTGCATGGTCAACAACCCACCAGAGACTGCAGATCCTGGTATAGGAGAGCTGGTGCTCACTGTTCTGGGTAAGTCTGTCTGTAACATGTTGTCCAACTCTACTACAGCGATCGCACATATGAAGCAGCCGTTATAGTATCTATACTTTTGTTCTAGTCGGATCTTCATATTGTTTGTTTTCCCATCATATTTGAGATTACCAGTGGCTCTAGAGATTCCAATGTATCCTCATGACTGCTTTAACATTTCCTTTAATGCCTTCATGAGGTTGGTATTTATACATTTCAGTGAGCTGTTAAATGGATTTCCAAACTTCTGCTCATAATGCATTCTTTGGTGATAAACTGACTTTGTCTCTAGTGTGACTCATCGGGTAAAAACTAATTTTGTCCAGTGCTTTGGTTAATTAAACCCATTGTAAATATTTGTCTTTTATTATTATTTTTTTTTAAATGAAACTTTGGATTTGTTGCACTTGCTGTTTATCCAAATTGTAACACTTACCTCTAATCTATCATGTAGCATTTACAGTTTATTGCCTTGCAGCTTTTGAAAATTCCTCATATGTGGAAACCTACTTGGAAATAAAACAGTTTCTGATTCACTGAAGGAAATGTTTGGAGGCCTTATCTCATATTTCCAGTTTGAGACAAGATCTCTTAACTTAAGCAAATAAAACTGATTAGAGAGGGTTGTTATCATTTGGGCAAATTGTTTAACCGTTAGAGGTTTCCACTTATGAAAGACTGGTCTGTATTCCAGAAGGGAAGTGCAGAGGGAGAGACAAGAGGCAAAGATGCGACTTTAGGTAAAAGGAATAGGTGTTTGGGCTGCAAGGTGGTTAGCACTGTCACCTCACAGCAAGAAGGTTGTTGGTTTGCGTCCCGGTGAGGATCTTTCTGCATGGAGTTGCAGGTTCTCCCCGTGCAGTGTGGGTTCTCTCCGGGTTCTCCGGCTTCCTCTCACACAGTCCAAAAACATGTTGAGGTTAATTGGTGATTCTAAATTGTCCGTAGGTGTGAATGTGAGTGTGCTTGGTTGTCTGTCTCTAAGTGTAGCCCTGTGATAGACTGGAGACCTGTCCAGGGTGTCCTCTGCCTTCACCCTAAGTCAGCTGGGATAGACTCCAGGCCCCCTCTTTCTCAGGTCTTAATCATAGAACCAAATGTGGATTTAAAAAAAATGAGATTTCAGTAGATAATTCTATGTAATTTTCCAAAATGTAAGAAAATAGTCTTTTTCTTGAAAAAGAGTGGAGGACATGCTGTCTATCAGCACTATACTACGCCTTTCTTATCTCTGCACACATATAGAAACTTTGTGTTTAATGCAAAAATGTTAAGAAATTGTGAAATAAAAGAAAGCAAAGCAAATCTGGTAGAACCTTAGTGCCCGTCCTCTCAAATGGAAATGATTGATAACCATCCAATACCTGCAAAACTAGCAACTGATTCCCATCAGTCTCATCCCTTTGTGCTCACTGGTTTATTTTAGCTCACTAAAATTCTACACTACGATGGTGAAGCTGCTCAACATTATACCTGCAAAACATGTTAACATCATCACTGGAAGCACGTTTATGTTGATATTGTCCTGTTCACTACTTTGCAGCTCAATAATCACTCCCGCACAAAAAACACAAATTCAAAAACTGCAACCAAGAACACTGATGGTCTGATTAAATTCTCACCCAGAGGCTTTTACGAAAGCAAAGATAGAAAATACGTACATTGGTCCAAGAGGAGGAATTTACTGTGTCAAATGAAATCTGTCTCAGTGTGAAGTTTAAATTCTGGGTCCTCCTCAGGGCCCGTTAGTAATCCAGACAGTGCAATTTTTTTTTTTACAGACCATCTGTCCGGTCAGATTTGCTTCCAGATGCCACCGACTTAAAAAAATAAATAAATTCAAAGTGCTCACAGAGAAGTATGTCTAGTTTTTTTGCATTAAATCCGTGGATTATTTCCGTAGCGCCGCCGTCGCTGCCTGTGTGCCAGTGGGATGGAGATATTGATATGGGAGGAAGTGTCAGGCTGTCGTGCTCGGTGGCGGAGGGCATCCCCACCCCAGAGATCCGCTGGGATAAACTGAATCCGGAGGAAATCTCACTTCCCATCAACATGGAAGGTCAGTGGCACACACACACACACACACACACACACACACACACACACACACACACACACACACACACACACACACACACAAAACACTCCTGTACATTATAGTGAGATGCAGGGTTCAGAGGTGTCAATTTAATCGATTTGAAAACTTCCTTGTACCTGAATGAGGTTTAATTTTATACATTAGGCTAAAATTTTGCTGCAGGATGAAACCACTAATTGGTTGATAGCTCAGGCTGAACATTGATTATCTATCTATCTATCTATCTATCTATCTATCTATCTATCTATCTATCTATCTATCTATCTATCTATCTATCTATCTATCTATCTATCTAT
>NW_007580322.1:0-1217 GCF_000690725.1 Stegastes partitus | reverse complement strand
AAAAAGAATGGGTAAAATTTAAGCAGCAGAAGCCAAGATCACATGACTTTTTTTTGTTGGTTGGGCTGAGCTACAAAATGTTGGAGAGATATGAAGTGGGAGCAGGTATTTTAGGTGGCCCTGGTTCTGGAGGTAAAAGTCCCACAGAAAACATTACATGACTCACAGCACTTGGATTCACTCTGCATGACTCTCACAACATCAGTCCAAAAGTGTTAGAAAGTACGTGGTTCTGTGATATAAAGTCCAAGGTACAAGCCTGTGTGCATAAACTACAACCTCCAAACTTCGTTTTGCAAAGAAGCATCCAATCCTAGAGATTAAAAATGAAGTCACATCTGCTCTAATGGAGGGAAAGCAAACTAAAGCACACAGAACAAGTATTCGTCTCGACAAGGAAGCTCAACATGTGCACAGTAAAGTCAGTAAACTAATGAGTTTTATGAGTACATTTACACCACTGCTCAGTATTTTAGCATCATTAATGTGATTGTGTTTCCTCTCTACCAGGGGATCTGTCAGGCTCCGTCCAGATCGTCAACGTTTCATCTCAGACGTCTGGTCTGTACCGCTGCGCCGCCTCTAACGTCCTGGGAACAGAGAACTGCTACGTCAACTTGTCCATCTACAGCCGTGAGCTCCTCCCTGATCACCCACCACAATTACTTCTATTCACCAAACCTCTATGATAACTGTGCTGTATTTTCCCTGCAGCTCCAGACAGTTCCTCGGGCATCCTGCAGGGTGTGCTGCTGACCTTGTCCATGAGTTTGGTGCTGCTGGCGTTGCTGGTGCTCGTCCTGTGGCTCCATCGCACCGGCCAGGACGGGAGGTGGAGGGAGGGCAAAGGAGAAGAGGAGGAGTGTTACAACGAGATCCGTTACACCCCGTCGCTGATGAAGCGCTCTTTTGTTTGAGTTCTCAGCATCTGGGATTTATAAAGAAATGCTCCCACCCAGGTATCAGACAAGAGACTTTCAGAACTTTTTCTAGATGATGGCTTTTTGCAGCCCGACCAGTGCTCCCTGCATACTACTGTGTAGCTGTACAGCATGACACATTTTGAAATAAACGCCCATATTCTGGAAAATGTGGTGCTTTATTCACAAGAAAGATCTATGATTGGACTGCATGTGACATACTTTGAAGCTTTTCCTGTTTCCTTAAACCAGTCTTCAACCTCTTAAGACCCGAGCTCTTGTTTGATATGCATTTTT
>NW_007580321.1:5443-33960 GCF_000690725.1 Stegastes partitus | reverse complement strand
ACAGAAATGAATAGGGTACATGTTGTATATCAAAGAGTATCGTAATTGTTACACTTTCAAATTAAACGATAAAATGGTAAATGGATTCCACTTATAAAGCGCTTTTCTACCTTAGCGGCACTCAAAGCGCTTTACAATGTGTTTCTCAATCACCCGTTCACATACATTCATACACCAATGGTGACAGAGCTGCCATCCAAGGTGCTGCCTGTCATTGGGAGCAACTTCAGGTTCAGTGTCTTGCCTAAGGACACTTTGACTGTGGAGGGGCCGGGGATCGAACCGTCAACCTTACAATGAGAGGACAACCGCTTTACCACCTGAGCCACAGTCGCCCACAATTATTAGCCAATTCGCCATCATATTTCTGAAGGGCTTTCTTTCTGAATGTTCATACATCAGTAATCTATGTGTGTGTCATGGTTTGGGGTTTAGTTGTAGTTTGACTACTGTTTTAGTTTTTTCTTTGTGTGTCATTATTTGTTTTACTTCCTTATGTTCTTGCCTCCTTTTTGTATTTAGTCGGTGTGCTTTTCGTCTTTCTTCCTCAGTTTGTATGTTTACCTGTTGTTTCACCTTCTCTGTTATTCCCTGTGTGTCTCCTTCATATCTCCTCAACATCTCAACATCTCCTTTTCTTTAGTTTTTCACCAGCCACAGCCACATCTTTTTCTTCAGATAGTCTTTGGACTGCCTCCTGGATCCTCCAGTTGCCTTGAGTTTGTTCTTTCCCCAGCTTTTTTTTTTTTTTTTTCCCCACCTGTAAGCTTGTGGTAAAATGACTTTATGTTCATTCCGTCTAAGCAACTAGAGTGTCATGCATTTGGGTCTTCATTCTTTCACATAACACAGCAATAAAAAATATCGGATCTCAAATTTAAATTCAAATGCTTTAAACATTAGTTTTTCCTTGGCTGCTAAGATACTTTTTTAGAGCACTGTAAAACACCTTTCACCTGCTGGCATTCTAGTCAGTCAGACAGAGGTCATTTTTGCATTAATGTTCCCAACATGTATTTAGTTTAGAAATCACATAAATATGTTTTTATGTTTGACTCTGATTTGTTGTCAAGTGTGTTTACTCGGCTGGTACTTCAGCTGATAGAACACAGATTAGAAAACTAATTGTTCTACTGGTATTTATTACAGAGAATATTCAAATAATCAATTTCACTTCAAATTATCCAAAAATGAAAGTGATATCCTGCATTATGGGACAGTGTCAGACCTGAATGCACTTCAATACAAGATCATGTTTAAATATATGAAGTTTAAAGTTTCACAGGCTAAACGTGCAGCTGTCAGTTGGAAATAAGCGGCTGCACTGATCAATAAAATATATATAATACGCAGTTTTAACAGTTTTCCACCAGCATTCCTGTCTTGCATCATTTGCAGTAGCAGTGCTTTTTACCGTCATACATATTTATATTCCTCATTGTTCTCTATTAAAACACTCTGTTAAATGAAGCAGCTGCACACGATTGTTATAATATCACTAAATAACTATCTTCATGATACCCGTGGTCTCTGACTGGGGCTACACAAAGAATGTTTGACTATGAAAAACTTGCTTTGTAGTATACCCCTTAGACCCTGACCCAGACTAATCTACCATCAATGCTCTTTTGGGGATAGAATAGAATAATGGAATAAGAATACTTTATTTACCCCAGACCTGGAAATGTATTTTGCTACAGCAGCAAAAAAGGAAACACCAAATCACAACAAGAAAGGGCTAAAGTTTAATACTATTAATAATAAAATAAAATAAAATAAAAAAAACAACTGTACAAAATGTGCAAATTGAAAAACAGTGCAAAAACAAAGCCTGTTACAGAGCAGAGAGCTGAGAATGCTCTCTGCCAGACAGAGGTGAGGTGTTGTACAGGGTTATTGCTCTGGGCAGGAAAGATTTCCTGTACCTGTCCTTGTGACAGCAGAACTGAATCAGTCTATTTGAGAAAGAGCTCTGCTGCCGGTCCAGAAGGGGGTGGAGAGGGTGGTCGGGGTTATCCAGAATAGATAGCAGTTTGTTCAGAGTCCTCCTCTCTACCACCGCTTCCATGGTGTCTGGTTTGCAGCCGATTACGGAGCCAGCCTTTCTGATCAGTTTGTTCAGTCTGTTGGTGTCGCCGGCTGCGATGCTGCCTCCCCAGCAGACTACAGCAGAGAACACTGCACTGGCAACAACAGACTGATAAAAAATTTTCCAACATCTTGCTGCACACACCGAAGGATCTCAGCTTCCTCAGGAAGTAGAGTCTGCTCATCCCCTTCTTGTATACAGCCTCGGTGTTGATCCTCCAGTTTGGTCTGCTGTCAATGTGGACACCCAGGTAGTCCTCTGCCACTTTGATGTCCTCTCCCAGGATGTTCAGGGGCTGTGTGGCCGTCCTCTTCTTCCTGAAGTCGATCACCATCTCCCTGGTCTTGACCACATTCAGGAGCAGATGGTTCCTCCCAGACCACTCCACAAAGTCACTCACCAGCGCTCTGTACTCCACATCCCGTCCACCACGTATACACCCAACCACTGCAGAGTCGTCAGAGAACTTCTGCAAGTTGACCAACTCAGAGTTGTAGTGAAAGTCTGTAGTGTACAGGGTGAACAGGAATGGAGAGAGCACAGTGCCCTGTGGGGCTCCTACATCACCAACCACCACATCAGACAGAGCAGCACCAAGACGGACAAACTGCGGCCTGCCTGTCAGGTAGTCAGTAACCCAAGAGACCGTGCGTGAGTCTACCATCATTGCCCACAGCTTCTCCCTCAGCAAAAGTGTCTGGATGGTGTTGAATGCACTGGAGAAATCAAATAAAGTGATTCCCACTGTGCAGCCAACACCATCCAGGGGTGAGTGAGCCCTCTGCAGCAGGTAGATGATGTCATCCTCGATTCCCAGACTTATGAGAAATCAATGAAGTTAAAAACACTGTAGGTTCACTTAAACACACACATGCAACTCTGACTTTTTTGAAAAACTTTTGGAAAAATCTCTTCAGAGATGATGCTGCAGGTATTTAAAAAAAAACTCAGAGGCAATCGTTCTAAACAGCTGCAAGGAACAAACTTCAGCTTGTGTTGTGGAGGGCAAAACTAGGATTGGTCTGAGGATTATCAATAACCTTTAAGCTGTAAGTGTCTGCTTTGCTTTCATAGCAGTAAAGCTTTATTATTATGAAACTTGCCTTTTGTAGCCTTTTTTAAAAAAATTTTATTGAGCTTTTACAAATGACATGACACAAGAGTTTACACAAACATACAAGACACAAGACAAACATAAAATAAGTTATATGTGCATCAATGTATATCGATATATTATTTGAGGAAAAAAGAAAAGAAAAAAATATATGTTTACATACATACACATAAAATAATAATATTACCAAAAATAAATAATCATATTGCCATCAACAGAAGACAGAAGGCAAAACAACAGCAACAGAAACAACACTAATGCTCGTGCTAACAAACAACAGAACGGACACAATAAATATGAATACAAGTATTTTTGGGGGTCGGTGAGGCCAGTGGCTGCAGTACAGAGACGTGAAGCTCCGGATCCAGAGACGTCCACAGAGAGAACAAACACAGGAACTCGGGGGAAACACAGAGTTAGTGATATGTAATGGTGGACACCATGTTGTACTGAGTGTACGCTTTAAGTGCAGATCTAACCACATGTTCAATTACCAACTAATTTAATAACTCGTTTAATTACTAGTAGTCACTAATTACTAATTTATTCATGATGAAATAATGCTGACAGGTGAGGTGTTTCATTTCCACTTTGATATTTTTTGCCTGAAATCTTGCTTTTACTGTCAGAAACCACAATGAGTTATTATTTCTTGTGTTGGACCTCTGGATAAGAAAGTGACACAATCCATGCAATGAGACCAGAAGGGAGGATACATTTTAAACTAATGTTAGAAAAAATACTTGCATAAAGGTAGGAAGTTAAGCTAAACAATACAAGGAACTAAAATGATACAAGATGATCTGAGGAAGACCAATGGCAAGACATCCGTATGATAACATTGGTGCTAATTGGAGAATTGGAAACAGGTAAAGTGGGTGATTGAGTTAGGTGACTGAAATGATGAGAAAATTCTGAAGCCATTTGATGGGTGGATCAGGTGCTCTGTAGGCAAGGATAAAATGTAAAAATTAAGAAAACAGGGAACCATTACAATAAACCATCAATAACAACACTATTGTTATTACTTATCAATACAGAGCTACAACTGCTCTTAAAGTACAAGATAGATTCATCATGAATGCATAAAGGGCTGGTTAGGATGCACATTTGATTTGTGGCGCTCCAATTAGCATGCACATGTGGGAATGAGGAGAGAGGAGACAGAAGAGAGGAGGAAACTGGCTGTAATAGTGCAAACAGACAAAATGGAAAAGTAAAGATAAGGAGGAAGAAGGAAAAAGGAAATGGTAAATGGTCTGCACTTACATAGCGCTTTTCTACCTTAGTGTTAGTCAAAGCGCTTTACAGTGTGTTTTCTATTCACTTATTCACACACACATTCAGACAGCAATGGCGACAGAGCTGCGATGCAAGGTGCTTGCCTGGCAACAGGAGCAACTTCGTCTTCAGTGTCTGGCCCAAGGACACTTTGACATGTGGAGAGGGTGAGGAATTGAATTGTCAACCTTGCAATTAGTGGACAACCAGCTCTACCACCTGAGCCACTGCTGGCCAGGTTTAACAGATTTTGAACCAACGAAGGAACCATTTCACACACTGTATTGTCAGAGAACATAAAAACATATTCTAAATCCAGTTTTCTCAAAATGCAAGATGAGAGCAAGTTGCAAATTGACTGACACCTTTTTGAAAGGGGATGAGAAGAACTCATATACAGTGTTGTGAAAAAGTATTTACCCCTCTACAAATATCTTCTATTTATGCATATTTGTCACACTTACATGTTTCAGATCGTCAAACTAATTTTATTATAAGACAAAGATAACCCAAGAAAACACAAAGTGCGATTTTTCAATGATGATTTCATTTACTAAAGGACAAATGATGTTCAACCCGACCTTGCTCAATGTGAAAAACTAGTTGCCCTCTTAGCTACTAACCGAGCAAATAACTAAATTCATTCGCAGTTAGGTTCAATGTTACTAGGAAAACAGGCATGTCTGAAAGACATAAAAGCCTGGATGACTTGTAATGTTCTACATATTAATTCAGACATAACTGAAGTCATTATATCCGGTCCTAAGCACCTCAGAAACACACTATGTAACCAGATAGTTACTCTGGATTGCATTATCTTGGCCTCCAGTTCTACTGTGAGGAACCTTTGAGTTATTTTCAACTAACACATAAAGCACGTTTGTAGGACAGCCTTGTTTCACCTGTGTAATATCAGCAAAATCAGGAACATCCTGTCTCATAGTGATGCTGAGAAACTAGTGCACGCATTTGTAACTTCTTGGGTGAGTCAAAGTGCAGACTTGAATCCAATTAAGATGCTGTGGGAAGACCTTAAAAGGGCAATTTATGATCGAAAACTTTATAATGTGGCCAAATTAAAACTGTTCTGCAGAGAACAGTGGGCCAAAATTCCTCCATAATGATGTAAAAGATTGATCACAAGCTATCATGAACATTTTGCCGCAGTTATTGTTGCCAAGGATGGCCAAACCATTTATTCGGTTTAGGGGAGTAATTGCGTTTTCACAGGGGTGATACAGGTTTTCAAAAAATTTTCAATAAATCATAATGTAAAAACTGCATTTTTTTGTTTTATGGGTTATCTCTGTCTAATATAAAATAAATATAAATGTTAGTTTGATCTAGAACATTTAAGTGTGGGAAATATGCAAAATAGAAGACATCAGAAATGGAGACAAATACTTCTTCATTGCACTGTAGTTCTACTAATGCTTGCAATGACTCCACTTACTGATTCTGCATTCTCCCCACTAACAATTTATTGACAGAATGTATTTTGTCCTTTGTCTGCATTCTGCTTTGGGGAAATCATCAGCACATTGGTTTTACTGTGACTGGGTTCATTCTGCTCAAAAATCTCAGAACTATTCATCAGAGTCACATCGGGATTACAAATACACTGCAATTGTGCCAGTGTACATGTCTGATTTATTTTTAGTAGTATGTAAAATGAACCACATGTGGTAATATTTGCATACTGGACAACATAGTTATTCAACATTTTGTTAAATAACACATAACAAAAATCAGTGTTAGGACATGTGATTTCCAATAGGGAAAAATCAGCGGGAAAAATAAGGACCAAAGTCATCTCTGATACAGCAAAAGAAATGGTTTCCTTTGCTATCCAAATAAGGAAATTCAGTTTTCCTCAGTTATGTGCTCTTTTGTTGGAATGTTTGATCAAAAGTGAAAATCCACACATCTCTTCCTTAACAAAAGAAACTTTTTTATTGAACTTTTTTTTTCGAAAAGAATTCACCATTGGCTTTACAGTGCTGGGGAGGCAAGTATGAAATATATACCATAGCAATATATTTCAAGAAAGGGCATAGCAAGGTCAGCAGCTTGCAGCCAGGCTTAGCTGGTGCTTAACAGTGTTTAACATTAACAGATTATGAGTGTAATATAAGACCGGAGGTGCTCTAGCAGTTAGTTACAACATTCCAGCATAAACATTATACCTCTATATGCTGGAATGTTTTAAAGAGGACAAAACATCTAGTAGTTATTGACTGAGCTGATGAAGCTGTGTAACACTTTATGGTAAGAGGTATTGATTCGCATGTTTGAGTAACATTTGTGCAGAAAAAATGGTAAGACATGTATGCAAATGCCTATGAACTAAAGCTTGTGTTTCTGGTAACAGTGATTGATCAGTGCAATAGTCAGAGAAATTCCATCGCATCAAAGACTAAAATAGGAAGCAAGTTAAAATGGCTTGGTAGTGTTATGGTTATGATAAGCCACTGTTAAATGTCCAACAAAAACTGGAGAAGGCAGACTTTACAGAATCTCTTTAACTGTTTTATACTTCATTCTTAGATTTTGGTGATGTTCTGGCTTACCATCTGGTTATTCTGTCATAAATCGGTAAATGATGTTAAGTGTCACGGTGGTGCAGAATGTTGTCATTGCGCCGTTTGTCCACTAGATGGAGCTCTGACTCCATTCAGTCCTTCAGTCCTCACTGCTGTCTTCTCAGTAGTATAGGAGTAAGCTACAGCCAGGCAGCATTACAGGAGTGGGCTGAGCAGAACTACTGATACATAAGTTCATAATGTCGTTGTGATATTAACAATGACTGAACATGTCTCCTGTTTCCCTTTAACTCTCTTTGCCATGTGTCATGACAGCTGACGCGTGCTTCGTTGCGTCGGTCATGCTTTTCATTTACGTTGCGTTGCTAAAGTCGTGCTAACCTAGCTTAGGTTACCCCCTGTCTGTTTATGTTAGGAATAACATTGCTGTAGTTAAGCCAACCTTGCATAGCGCTAGCTAACAGCTTAAAAGGCAGGAAGTAACTGCAGAAATAACTTAAGTGTACAAAATATTGACAGTACAGGACGACCGTTCTGATTCTCCATGAATCTAATAGTGTAGATAAAATGAATGCAGGACTTTCACATTGGGTGGAAATGAGCTGCTCGGTGGAGGTCTGCGTTCTTGGAGTGCTTTTCGAGTTCATTCTGTTTTCTTAAAATTCTTTGTATAAATTCATATTTAGTAGTTTGCATTTTTCTATACCTTTCACATAAAGTGTTACCAGTAATTTCACACTCAGTAAAAAGCATTTATTTCTAATGCACAGCATAGAGGTTTTGGTTTAACCTCGATATGGTTTAGTTTACAATAAGCACAATGTCCTGTATCAGACAGAGACACACATGCAGTGCCGACTTAATACATGGGCTTAAAGTGGACAGTCGCAAAGTTTTGTCGTTATGGCAATTTACAGTTACACCCATGAACCACACCAGTCTTCTAGCTTACATTAATGTGAAATGTTGGACTTTTGATTTTACCAGTCTGTATCACCATACAAATCACTTTATTTTTACTCTACTCTCTTTCCTACGCTTCCTCTTACAGATAGACCGACCAGTAGACAACATTGAAGAAAAGAAAGGAAAAGGGGAAGAGGGCTCTTGCATATAGATCAATGCGTTTAGCAGCAGCAGGTATGACAGGTTTGGGTGGTGGGGGTTTCTTGTTGGCTTTGTTTTGGGACTTGAGGGCCCCTGTAACTTCGACTGGTTTACCATAACAGTCAAAGTTGGAAAGTTCAAAGTCTCGAGGTAACGATCCCACGATGCTGAAGTCATTGGAGCGAAGGTCTGACTTGGAGGTGCAAACTTTCTTTCGTGTTTCGACCACCTGGTAAAAGATAGAGGCTGATTGTAATATAATCAACTCATTATGGCACTGAAGGCACATTGCTGTACAGTTTTTTATATTTTCTTATCTTGCAATGCCCGATTAACAAGTCTTGCTGGGGCACAAGTACAATGCCACTCTTTTACTTATCTTAAAGGATGTAAGTGATGGTTATTTCAAAGAATGCAAGTGACAATAATACATTCATGGTTGGTGCTCGTCCATTTAACAAGTTGCATTCACCTGCAGAGTGTTGACATGCATGGGTGTTCCACCTGTCCCATTGACTGTGTTGTTAGTTTTATTTGAAGTCTTTTTTCCTTCTTTCTCTTTCAAAGCTTTTTCCTTTGTGGCCATTTTGGCTTTCTCCTCCTCGATTAGTTTAGGACTGTTCAGTATCACCTATGCAGCATGAGTGAAAGAGAGAGAGAAGAAAAGAAAGAAGAAAAGAGAGAATGGGTGTTTTTTAAAACAGTTTTTGAAAATAAATTTTCAAAAAGTTTTCGTAGCCATCCATCCATCCATTATCTGTACACCACTTAATCCTTACTGGGGTTGTGGGGGGCTGTAACCGAGCATAAGGACGATAAAGCAGTATGCAGAAAATGGATGGATGTAATATGTGCAGATTTATGTACAGTGTTTGTTTTTGTAAGAACTGACCTGCACCACGGCATATTCTACCAAAGATGAAAACCCAAAAAGCAGACAAGCAATGAGCCAGATATCAATGGCCTTTACGTAGGAAACCTTTGGTAGCTCTGAGGCCAAGGACATACTCTCACTGGACAGAGAGAGTACTGATAAAATACCTAGAAAATAGCAAGGAAACACATGAATGTTATGTCATTTATCTTGCAGATGAGAAAGAATTGCAATGATCTGAATCTACTTAGAGAAAGAAAAAAGGAAAAGAGGGAAGGGAAAGGAAGGAAAAAATAGAGTAGTCTATCTCATCTATGAACTGCCCTTTTAAGGTCTTGNCTTCTTCCTGAAGTCGATCACCATCTCCCTGGTCTTGGCCACATTCAGGAGCAGATGGTTCCTCCCAGACCACTCCACAAAATCACTCACCAGCGCTCTGTACTCCTCATCCCGTCCACTACATATACACCCAACCACTGCAGAGTCATCAGAGACCTTCTGCAAGTTGACCAACTCAGAGTTGTAGTGAAAGTCTGCAGTGTGCAGGGTGAACAGGAATGGAGAGAGCACAGTGCCCTGTGGGGCTTCTATGTCACCAACCAACACATCAGACAGAGCAGCACCAAGACGGACAAACTGCGGCCTGCCTGTCAGGTAGTCAGTAACCCAGGAGACCGTGGGTGAGTCTACCGTCATCATCTGCAGCTTCTCCCTCAGCAAAAGTGGCTGGATGGTGTTGAATGCACTGGAGAAATCAAAGAAAGTGATTCTCACTGTGCAGCCAACACCATCCAGGGGTGAGTGAGCCCTCTGCAGCAGCTAGATGATGGCATCCTCGACTCCCAGACTTATGAGAATTCAATGAAGTTACCAACACTGTAGGTTCACTTACACACACGCGTGCAACTCTGACTTTTTTGAAAAACTTTTGCAAAAATCTCTTAAAAGATGATGCTACAGGTATTTTTAAAAAACTCAGAGGCCATAGTTCTAAACAGCTGCAAGGAACAAACTTCAGCTTGTGTTGTGGAGGGCAAAACTAGGATTGGTCTGAGGATTATCAATAACCTTTAAGCTGTAAGTGCCTGCTTTCATAGCAGTAAAGTATTATTATTATGAAACTTTCCTTTTGTAGCATTTTTTAAATTTTTTTTAATTTTATTGAGCTCTTACAAATGACATGACACAAGAGTTTACACAAACATACAAGACACAAGACAAACATAAAATAAGTTATATGTGTATCAATGTATATCGATATATTATTTGAGGAAAAAAGAAAAGAAAAAAATATATGTTTACATACATACACATAAAATAATAATATTACCAAAAATAAATAATCATATTGCCATCAACAGAAGACAGAAGGCAAAACAACAGCAACAGAAACAACACTAATGCTCGTGCTAACAAACAACAGAACGGACACAATAAATATGAATACAAGTATTTTTGGGGGTCGGTGAGGCCAGTGGCTGCAGTACAGAGACGTGAAGCTCCGGATCCAGAGACGTCCACAGAGAGAACAAACACAGGAACTCGGGGGAAACACAGAGTTAGTGATATGTAATGGTGGACACCATGTTGTACTGAGTGTACGCTTTAAGTGCAGATCTAACCACATGTTCAATTACCAACTAATTTAATAACTCGTTTAATTACTAGTAGTCACTAATTACTAATTTATTCATGATGAAATAATGCTGACAGGTGAGGTGTTTCATTTCCACTTTGATATTTTTTGCCTGAAATCTTGCTTTTACTGTCAGAAACCACAATGAGTTATTATTACTTGTGTTGGACCTCTGGATAAGAAAGTGACACAATCCATGCAATGAGACCAGAAGGGAGGATACATTTTAAACTAATGTTAGAAAAAATACTTGCATAAAGGTAGGAAGTTAAGCTAAACAATACAAGGAACTAAAATGATACAAGATGATCTGAGGAAGACCAATGGCAAGACATCCGTATGATAACATTGGTGCTAATTGGAGAATTGGAAACAGGTAAAGTGGGTGATTGAGTTAGGTGACTGAAATGATGAGAAAATTCTGAAGCCATTTGATGGGTGGATCAGGTGCTCTGTAGGCAAGGATAAAATGTAAAAATTAAGAAAACAGGGAACCATTACAATAAACCATCAATAACAACACTATTGTTATTACTTATCAATACAGAGCTACAACTGCTCTTAAAGTACAAGATAGATTCATCATGAATGCATAAAGGGCTGGTTAGGATGCACATTTGATTTGTGGCGCTCCAATTAGCATGCACATGTGGGAATGAGGAGAGAGGAGACAGAAGAGAGGAGGAAACTGGCTGTAATAGTGCAAACAGACAAAATGGAAAAGTAAAGATAAGGAGGAAGAAGGAAAAAGGAAATGGTAAATGGTCTGCACTTACATAGCGCTTTTCTACCTTAGTGTTAGTCAAAGCGCTTTACAGTGTGTTTTCTATTCACTTATTCACACACACATTCAGACAGCAATGGCGACAGAGCTGCGATGCAAGGTGCTTGCCTGGCAACAGGAGCAACTTCGTCTTCAGTGTCTGGCCCAAGGACACTTTGACATGTGGAGAGGGTGAGGAATTGAATTGTCAACCTTGCAATTAGTGGACAACCAGCTCTACCACCTGAGCCACTGCTGGCCAGGTTTAACAGATTTTGAACCAACGAAGGAACCATTTCACACACTGTATTGTCAGAGAACATAAAAACATATTCTAAATCCAGTTTTCTCAAAATGCAAGATGAGAGCAAGTTGCAAATTGACTGACACCTTTTTGAAAGGGGATGAGAAGAACTCATATACAGTGTTGTGAAAAAGTATTTACCCCTCTACAAATATCTTCTATTTATGCATATTTGTCACACTTACATGTTTCAGATCGTCAAACTAATTTTATTATAAGACAAAGATAACCCAAGAAAACACAAAGTGCGATTTTTCAATGATGATTTCATTTACTAAAGGACAAATGATGTTCAACCCGACCTTGCTCAATGTGAAAAACTAGTTGCCCTCTTAGCTACTAACCGAGCAAATAACTAAATTCATTCGCAGTTAGGTTCAATGTTACTAGGAAAACAGGCATGTCTGAAAGACATAAAAGCCTGGATGACTTGTAATGTTCTACATATTAATTCAGACATAACTGAAGTCA
The DNA here is from genome assembly GCF_000690725.1 of Stegastes partitus. Lineage (NCBI taxonomy): Eukaryota > Metazoa > Chordata > Actinopteri > Pomacentridae > Stegastes > Stegastes partitus. The sequence continues at coordinate 21,778 of NW_007580321.1, read as the reverse complement.
TTATATCCGGTCCTAAGCACCTCAGAAACACACTATGTAACCAGATAGTTACTCTGGATTGCATTATCTTGGCCTCCAGTTCTACTGTGAGGAACCTTTGAGTTATTTTCAACTAACACATAAAGCACGTTTGTAGGACAGCCTTGTTTCACCTGTGTAATATCAGCAAAATCAGGAACATCCTGTCTCATAGTGATGCTGAGAAACTAGTGCACGCATTTGTAACTTCTTGGGTGAGTCAAAGTGCAGACTTGAATCCAATTAAGATGCTGTGGGAAGACCTTAAAAGGGCAATTTATGATCGAAAACTTTATAATGTGGCCAAATTAAAACTGTTCTGCAGAGAACAGTGGGCCAAAATTCCTCCATAATGATGTAAAAGATTGATCACAAGCTATCATGAACATTTTGCCGCAGTTATTGTTGCCAAGGATGGCCAAACCATTTATTCGGTTTAGGGGAGTAATTGCGTTTTCACAGGGGTGATACAGGTTTTCAAAAAATTTTCAATAAATCATAATGTAAAAACTGCATTTTTTTGTTTTATGGGTTATCTCTGTCTAATATAAAATAAATATAAATGTTAGTTTGATCTAGAACATTTAAGTGTGGGAAATATGCAAAATAGAAGACATCAGAAATGGAGACAAATACTTCTTCATTGCACTGTAGTTCTACTAATGCTTGCAATGACTCCACTTACTGATTCTGCATTCTCCCCACTAACAATTTATTGACAGAATGTATTTTGTCCTTTGTCTGCATTCTGCTTTGGGGAAATCATCAGCACATTGGTTTTACTGTGACTGGGTTCATTCTGCTCAAAAATCTCAGAACTATTCATCAGAGTCACATCGGGATTACAAATACACTGCAATTGTGCCAGTGTACATGTCTGATTTATTTTTAGTAGTATGTAAAATGAACCACATGTGGTAATATTTGCATACTGGACAACATAGTTATTCAACATTTTGTTAAATAACACATAACAAAAATCAGTGTTAGGACATGTGATTTCCAATAGGGAAAAATCAGCGGGAAAAATAAGGACCAAAGTCATCTCTGATACAGCAAAAGAAATGGTTTCCTTTGCTATCCAAATAAGGAAATTCAGTTTTCCTCAGTTATGTGCTCTTTTGTTGGAATGTTTGATCAAAAGTGAAAATCCACACATCTCTTCCTTAACAAAAGAAACTTTTTTATTGAACTTTTTTTTTCGAAAAGAATTCACCATTGGCTTTACAGTGCTGGGGAGGCAAGTATGAAATATATACCATAGCAATATATTTCAAGAAAGGGCATAGCAAGGTCAGCAGCTTGCAGCCAGGCTTAGCTGGTGCTTAACAGTGTTTAACATTAACAGATTATGAGTGTAATATAAGACCGGAGGTGCTCTAGCAGTTAGTTACAACATTCCAGCATAAACATTATACCTCTATATGCTGGAATGTTTTAAAGAGGACAAAACATCTAGTAGTTATTGACTGAGCTGATGAAGCTGTGTAACACTTTATGGTAAGAGGTATTGATTCGCATGTTTGAGTAACATTTGTGCAGAAAAAATGGTAAGACATGTATGCAAATGCCTATGAACTAAAGCTTGTGTTTCTGGTAACAGTGATTGATCAGTGCAATAGTCAGAGAAATTCCATCGCATCAAAGACTAAAATAGGAAGCAAGTTAAAATGGCTTGGTAGTGTTATGGTTATGATAAGCCACTGTTAAATGTCCAACAAAAACTGGAGAAGGCAGACTTTACAGAATCTCTTTAACTGTTTTATACTTCATTCTTAGATTTTGGTGATGTTCTGGCTTACCATCTGGTTATTCTGTCATAAATCGGTAAATGATGTTAAGTGTCACGGTGGTGCAGAATGTTGTCATTGCGCCGTTTGTCCACTAGATGGAGCTCTGACTCCATTCAGTCCTTCAGTCCTCACTGCTGTCTTCTCAGTAGTATAGGAGTAAGCTACAGCCAGGCAGCATTACAGGAGTGGGCTGAGCAGAACTACTGATACATAAGTTCATAATGTCGTTGTGATATTAACAATGACTGAACATGTCTCCTGTTTCCCTTTAACTCTCTTTGCCATGTGTCATGACAGCTGACGCGTGCTTCGTTGCGTCGGTCATGCTTTTCATTTACGTTGCGTTGCTAAAGTCGTGCTAACCTAGCTTAGGTTACCCCCTGTCTGTTTATGTTAGGAATAACATTGCTGTAGTTAAGCCAACCTTGCATAGCGCTAGCTAACAGCTTAAAAGGCAGGAAGTAACTGCAGAAATAACTTAAGTGTACAAAATATTGACAGTACAGGACGACCGTTCTGATTCTCCATGAATCTAATAGTGTAGATAAAATGAATGCAGGACTTTCACATTGGGTGGAAATGAGCTGCTCGGTGGAGGTCTGCGTTCTTGGAGTGCTTTTCGAGTTCATTCTGTTTTCTTAAAATTCTTTGTATAAATTCATATTTAGTAGTTTGCATTTTTCTATACCTTTCACATAAAGTGTTACCAGTAATTTCACACTCAGTAAAAAGCATTTATTTCTAATGCACAGCATAGAGGTTTTGGTTTAACCTCGATATGGTTTAGTTTACAATAAGCACAATGTCCTGTATCAGACAGAGACACACATGCAGTGCCGACTTAATACATGGGCTTAAAGTGGACAGTCGCAAAGTTTTGTCGTTATGGCAATTTACAGTTACACCCATGAACCACACCAGTCTTCTAGCTTACATTAATGTGAAATGTTGGACTTTTGATTTTACCAGTCTGTATCACCATACAAATCACTTTATTTTTACTCTACTCTCTTTCCTACGCTTCCTCTTACAGATAGACCGACCAGTAGACAACATTGAAGAAAAGAAAGGAAAAGGGGAAGAGGGCTCTTGCATATAGATCAATGCGTTTAGCAGCAGCAGGTATGACAGGTTTGGGTGGTGGGGGTTTCTTGTTGGCTTTGTTTTGGGACTTGAGGGCCCCTGTAACTTCGACTGGTTTACCATAACAGTCAAAGTTGGAAAGTTCAAAGTCTCGAGGTAACGATCCCACGATGCTGAAGTCATTGGAGCGAAGGTCTGACTTGGAGGTGCAAACTTTCTTTCGTGTTTCGACCACCTGGTAAAAGATAGAGGCTGATTGTAATATAATTAACTCATTATGGCACTCAAGGCACATTGCTATAGAGTTTTTATATAGGTTTAACATTCCTTTTCTTATCTTACAATGCCTGATTAACAAGTCTTGCTGGGGCACAAGTACAATGCCACTCTTTTACTTATCTTAAAGGATGTAAGTGATGGTTATTTCAAAGAATGCAAGTGACAATAATACATTCATGGTTGGTGCTCGTCCATTTAACAAGTTGCATTCACCTGCAGAGTGTTGACATGCATGGGTGTTCCACCTGTCCCATTGACTGTGTTGTTAGTTTTATTTGAAGTCTTTTTTCCTTCTTTCTCTTTCAAAGCTTTTTCCTTTGTGGCCATTTTGGCTTTCTCCTCCTCGATTAGTTTAGGACTGTTCAGTATCACCTATGCAGCATGAGTGAAAGAGAGAGAGAAGAAAAGAAAGAAGAAAAGAGAGAATGGGTGTTTTTTAAAACAGTTTTTGAAAATAAATTTTCAAAAAGTTTTCGTAGCCATCCATCCATCCATTATCTGTACACCACTTAATCCTTACTGGGGTTGTGGGGGGCTGTAACCGAGCATAAGGACGATAAAGCAGTATGCAGAAAATGGATGGATGTAATATGTGCAGATTTATGTACAGTGTTTGTTTTTGTAAGAACTGACCTGCACCACGGCATATTCTACCAAAGATGAAAACCCAAAAAGCAGACAAGCAATGAGCCAGATATCAATGGCCTTTACGTAGGAAACCTTTGGTAGCTCTGAGGCCAAGGACATACTCTCACTGGACAGAGAGAGTACTGATAAAATACCTAGAAAATAGCAAGGAAACACATGAATGTTATGTCATTTATCTTGCAGATGAGAAAGAATTGCAATGATCTTAATCTACTTAGAGAAAGAGAAAAGGAAAAGAGGGAAGGGAAAGGAAGGAAAAAATAGAGTAGTCTATCTCATCTATGAACTGCCCTTTTAAGGTCTTGTCACAGCATCTCAGTTGAATTCAGATCTAGACCTTGACTCAGCCACTCCAAGACCTTCATTTTGTTCTTTTTGAGCCATTCAGAGGTGGACTTGGTTGTGTGCTTTGGGTCATTGTCATGCTGCATAACCCATTTCCGCTTTAAGTCATGAACTAAAGGGCAGATATTCTCCAGGAAGATGTTGTGATAGAGAGCAGAATTTATGGCTTCATCAATTATGGTGGTCCAGGTCCTTTGGAAGCAAAACAGCCCCAAACCATCACGCTACCAATGCCATGTTTCACTGTTGGTATGGTGTTCTTCTTTAGGAATGCAGTATCGGCTTTACGCCAGATGCAATAGGGCCCATGCCTTCCAAAATCATCTTTGACTCATGAATCTATAGGATGTTATCTGAGATGTTTTTTTATATATTTTTTTTAAATGCAGGACAAGTCTTTACATTCTTTTCTACCAGGAGTGGTTTGCGCCTTGCAACTCTTCCATGGATGACATTTTAGCCCAGTGTCTTCCTTCTTGTGGAATCATGTACACTGACCTCAACTGAGGCAAGTGAGGCCTGCAGTGTTTTTGATGTTCTTCTGGGTTCTTTTGTGACCTCCTGGATGAGATGTCTACGCACTCTTGGAGAAATTTTTTGTTGACCGGCCACTACTGGGAAGCTTTACCACTGTTTTGTGTTTTCTCCATTTGTGGATAATGGCTCTTATTGTGGTTCGCTGGAGTCCCAGAGCATTAGCAATGGCTTTGTAACCCTCTCCAGTCTGATAAATTTCTTTGACTTTGTTTTGCATCTGTTCTTGAATCTCTTTGTGGCATGAATTCTTTCACTGATTTATTTCACTGATTTGATTGTCTGGGGTTGGGAAGTGGGCAGGGTCATCTCTGCCGACCCCTCACACGCCGCACACAAACTCTTTAAATTTCTCTTTAACCTAAGTCTTTAATTCATACACAGCATGTAAAATGTGTAATTGTGGTACTCACCCAATGGCACTCTTGCAGCTGAGGCATCAGGATTGATCCAGAATGATAGCCAGGACAAAACTACAATCAGCAGAGTTGGAGCATAAACTCCCATCATGTAGAAACCAACCTGCCTTCGTAATGTGAAAATCACCTCAACACAGGTGTAGTATCCTAGAAACAAACAGAGAAGGTACAATACGGATCACTCAGTAATTTCTGGCAACATTTACAGAAGATAACGTACTGTTTAACTGAAGCAATTAATTGTGTGGTACAGAAGACCATGAGAGGAGCATATTTAATGTTTTCTGAGTTGTGCTGTCAGACAACCAGANCAGAAGACCATGAGAAGAGCATATTTAGTGTTTTCTGAGTTGTGCTGTCAGACAACCAGAGCCCCTTTACTAACTTTTCAGACCTTTAGTAGTGCCCTCAGCCCTAGAGGTAGCATGAGGCGGTGTTGACAACCCACACAAGTTGCTCCGGTAGTGCAGCTCATCCAGGATGGCACATCAATGCAAGCTGTGGTAAGAAGGTTTGCTGTGTCTCTCAACACAGTGTCCAGAGCCTGGAGGAGATACCAGGAGACAGGCCTGTACACCAGGAGACGTGGAGGGGGCCGTAGGAGGGCAGCAACCCAGCAGCAGGATGCTACCTCCTCCTTTGTGCAAGGAGGAACATGAGCACTGCCAGAGCCCTGCAAAATGACCTCTAGCAGGCCACTAATATGTATGTTTCTGCTCAAACTGTCAGAAACAGACTCCATGAGGTTGGTATGAGGGCCTGACGTCCACAAGTGGGGCTTGTGCTTACAGCCCAACACTGTGCGGGGTGAGTGGCATTTGCCAAAGAACACCAAGATTTGCAGATTTGCCATTGGCGCACTGTGCTCTTCACAGATGAGAGCAGGTTCACATTGAGCACATGTGACAGACGTGACAGGGTCTGGAGACGCCGCGGAGAACGTTCTGCTGCCTGCAACGTCCTCCATCATGGTGGTGGGTCAGTAATGGTGTGGGGAGGCATTTCTATGGAGGGCCGCACAGCCCTCCAAGGGTCAGCCAAAGGTACTCTGAGTGCCAGTAGGTACCGGGATGAGATCCTCAGACCTTTTGTGAGACCATATGCTGGTGCAGTGGGCCCTGGTGTCCTTCTGATGCATGACAATGCTAGGCCTCATGTGGCTGGTGTGTCAACAGTTCCTGCATGATGAAGGCATTGATACTATGGACTGGCCTGCCCGTTCCCCAGACCTGAATCCAATTGAGCACATCTAGGACATCAAGTCTCGTTGCACCACAGACTGTCCAGGAGTTGATGATGCTTCAATCCAGGTCTTGGAGGAGATCCCTCAGGAGATCATCCACCGTCTCTTCAGGATCATGCCCAGGTGTTGTAGGGAGGTCATACAGGCACGTGGAGGCCACACACACTACTGAACCTCATTTTGACTTGTCTTGAGTAATTTCCACTGAAGTTGGATCAGCCTGTAATGTGATTTTCCACTTTTGTTTTGAGTATGATTGCAAATCTAGACCTCCATGGGATAATAATTTAGATTTACATTGATAATTTTTATGTTATTTTGTTTTCAATGCATTCCACTTTGTCATGAATACAGATTTTCAACTAGAATATTTCATTCATTGAGATCTAGGATGTGTTATTTTAGTGTTCCCTTTATTTTTTTGAGCAGTGTAGTTACTTTTTGGCATGCTCTAGCTTTTGTCNCCCCTTTACTAACTTTTCAGACCTTTAGTAGTGCTCTCAGCCCTAGAGGTAACATGAGGCGGTGTCTACAACCCACACAAGTTGCTCCGGTAGTGCAGCTCATCCAGGATGGCACATCAATGCGAGCTGTGGCAAGAAGGTTTGCTGTGTCTCTCAATACAGTGTCCAGAGCATGGAGGAGATACCTGGAGACAGGCCTGTACACCAGGAGACATGGAGGGGGCTGTAAGAGGGCAACAACCCAGCAGCAGGACCGCTACCTCCTCCTTTGTGCAAGAGGAACAGGAGGAGCACTGCCAGAGTCCTGCAGAATGACCTCCAGCAGGCCACTAATATGCATGTTTCTGCTCAGACTGTCAGAAACAGATTCCATGAGGTTGGTATGAGGGCCTGACGTCCACAAGTGGGGCTTGTGCTTACAGCCCGACTCCGTGCAGGGTGAGTGGCATTTGCCAGAGAACACCAAGATTTGCAGATTCGCCATTGGCGCCCTGTGCTCTTCACAGATGAGAGCAGGTTCACACTGAGCACATGTGACAGACATGACAGGGTCTGGAGACGCCGTGGAGAACATTCTGCTGCCTGCAACGTCCTCCATTATGGTGGTGGGTCAGTAATGGTGTGGGGAGGCATTTCTATGGAGGGCCGCACAGCCCTCCAAGGGTCAGCCAGAGGTACCCTGACTGCCATTAGGTACCGGGATGAGATCCTCAGACCTATTGTGAGATCATATGCTGGTGCAGTGGGCCCTGGGTTACTTCTCATGCATGACAATGCTCGGCCTCATGTGGCTGGTGTGTCAACAGTTCCTGCATTGTAAAGGCATTGATGCTATGGATGGCCTGCCCGTTCCCCAGACCTGAATCCAATTGAGCACGTCTGGGACATCATGTCTCGTTGCACCACAGACTGTCCAGGAGTTGATGATGCTTCAATCCAGGCCTGGGCGGAGATCCCTCAGGAGATCATCCACCGCCTCATCAGGAGCATGCTCAGGTGTTGTAGGGAGGTCAAACAGGCACGTGGAGGCCACACACACTACTGAGCCTCATTTTGACTTGTCTTGAGTAATTTCCACTGAAGTTGGAGCAGCCTGTAATGTGATTTTCCACTTTTTTTTGAGTATGATTGCAAATCTAGACCTTCACGGGATAATAATTTTGATTTACATTGATCATTTTTATGTTATTTTGTTTTCAACGCTTCCACTATGTAATGAATGAAGATTTTCAACTAGAATATTTCATTCATTGAGATCTAGGATGTGTTATTTTAGTGTTCCCTTTATTTTTTGGGGCAGTGTAGTTACTTTTTGGCATGCTCTAGCTTTTGTCTGCATTATTCTTGTTGGACATTTGTTAGTGGTGTTGGGACTGTGTGCTTCTACTTGTTGAATTCACTTGTCAGAGTAGTGTTTATTTATTTTTGCTTTTAGCAATGACGTTTTCTGTCTGGCCTTCATTGTATGCTATTGGTAACCACACCATTCATGCACATTCTGCTCCATGATTATACTTCCAGTGTATCGTGCTGTGTGTGTGTAGTTGTTAATTGGTAGTCTTCCCGTTAACTTGCCTAGCTCTGTATTACTCGGTTCTGGATAGTTACCTGCTCTGACAGCTCTTTAGATTCTTATGATTAAGTCTGTACTGTTTTTCATAGGTCATGTTGCCAGCTTGTTGTCCCTTCTCGCCTTACATGTCATTGTATTTTCTGTAGCATAAGTCTTGGATATTTCTGTAGTCATCGCTATTCTACCATAGCTAAGATCCCTATGTTTGATTCCATTGGTTTGTTCTTTTTCCTAAATACATTTTTTAAACCTTTATTTTGTGTGCTGTGTTCTCTCTGTCTGTATTTCCCATGTTGATTGTGTATTTTTTCTTTGGTTGAATAAATCAATGTGCAGTTATTATATTTGAAGAAGCCTTTATTTCTCACAGACACATTACAACACTGGGCAATTCCAGTTGGTCACAGCAGGGTCAGCCATGGTAAGGTGTCCTAATAGAATGCAGGACATTTGGTCAAGGTCAGAACAGTGGCTGCTTGTTGGCACTTGAACCTCCAACTTTCTGATCAGTAGCTCAGGGTATCAACTGTTGAGCCCCCCACTGCCCAGAGGTGACTTCCAAGCTTACAGAGTTTGTAAGACATCTATGTAAAGTGTAATGTAAATTTAAAAATATTGATTACCAACCTGTTCCTTGGTAGTATTTTGTGCAGTTTCCATATTTTATGTCCTCTTGTTTGATGTCAAACTGTGGGAGAGCAATCTCATCCATTTGAACTGGGTCAGACTGCCACATGAACACAAGATCACTGGTGGTGTAGCCAACTAAAACAAAAATAAAAAAATGAAATTTGTTAATCTATGTTTTCAGCATCAGCAGCTTTATCACAGCAGCCATTATTTTCAACACACTATCACATATTTTTGACGACATTATATGATATATATTTTTTGATTGAGTTTATTTTTTATTTATTTTTTTAATTAATATGTTGTGGTCTTTCTAATGACTTCATCACCTGGGTAACTTGTGCTGCACACCTAACCTGCTGTGGAAAACATTATGTTCAAGAAAACAGATGAACACGCATAAAAGCGCAGCCTACTAGTCAATTCGTTCAGAAAATGGCTTCATCATTCCCAAGATGACCTTGGTGCATAAATAGCAAGAAGAACTCCCATTTCATTGTTCTATAGATCTTAAAAAGAGAATGATTAAAGCACTAAATCTTGAACTTGTTGGACTTGTAAGATTTGTGCTATTTACCTGTTTGAATTATGCTTTTGTATTTATTCTTTACTTTCTGCCAAAACAGATTTACACTGTCACAGTTACAGCTGAAAGATTATGCTAAAATGGTAAAAAAAAAAAAAAAAAATTGTAATTCAACTTAAATGAAAAGTTTCTATCTAATATCATGTTGCTGAGCCAACATCTTAACCAATCAGCCGTTCAATCAGGCAAGAGTAAGGCCTTGTTATCATTGCCTACGTTTGCATGTGTCAGAGAAAGTCGGGACTAAGTCAGACAGAAATCTAATTGGCATGTATTGTCCTTATTGCCCTTGTGATGACCACTAGTGATCAAATCTGTGGAATCTGACTCATTGCGAAACAGCCGAAGCACTTCAGTCCTTATTTCCTCATCACCACTTTTATCAAATAACCTATCAGCTGCACTATATGGCCAATCAGCCTGTTGTTCCTATTCTTCAAACTTATTGTGATTTCATCATTCTCCCTCTCAGGCCATTGAGCATGCACTCGTGCCACAACACTGAAACCTTGTTTATTCAGCCCTCCCCAGCTAGTTCTCTTCATTGGGATTCTGGCACTGATATCATGGAGAACCAATAGATCCTCAGATCCTGTGTTCATTATTTAGTGACCACACATTGTGGGTGGTATGAATCAGAGTTTCTGCTATGCTTACCAACCTACCAGTCAAGCTCCATTCTCCATGTCATACATGGATTGCAGGATTGCAGGAGCTGAGGCTCAAGCAGCTGGGCATCAGGGCTCAACACTCCCGTTCAGCCACCAACCCTTCCCGACCTACCAGACGCTGCCTGTCCTCTCCTGTCTGATCTGAACTCATTGGCCTCACCAATGTCTAAAGTGTTTATTGTTCTCTTATGTATTCTGTTTTCTGTCTCCATAGGGTTCGTATTGACATGGACTGTATAAGTGTGATCTAAAAATCCCTCGATATCATAGTTTTTGTCAAATTTGAAAACATCCTTTCACTCAAAGATCACCTTTGTTTTTTACAAAATGATCAGTCTTGACAATGACACCATATGATTGTGACAGTCTTAGTTGCGAGATAAATAAGTGTTTTGTTCAGCATTTTCAATTTAAGCCCAAGGACAATATTGAAGACATTGCTCAGAATGAAGACGATCAGAGGTGAGGAGGCTAGTGAGGCACAGTCAGTGGCGTCTGTTGAGGAACTGCTGACATTGACAACCATTAAGTTCTTTCTACTTGGACCACAATGTATTTCAGAAGGAAATGTACCTGAAGGACTGGATGAATCTCAGTGGCCAGAAATCCACATGAAGAAACAGCACAAGTCCACTACTTTAGTGTCTGGAAAGTTGCCCACAAAGCATTCTTGTGCATTCATCTTTCATACTCAAACAGAAAGGAATACAAAAGCATGTACTACATAAGGTTTCATATAATGACTATGTGCTCTTATTTACGTAACCTGTCGGTGGATTGGTGTATGTAGGAATATGTGGATAGAGGAATATGAAATATGCACAATCAGGATGCAGAGATATCGCTGTGTAGTACTTACATACTGTATTCATATACACACAATACTACTGTACATGATATACAGTTGAAACCAGAAGTTTACATACACTGTATAAAACGACGTGTAACTTTTTTTTTTTTTTATCTCACTGTCTGACATCAAATTTGACTAAACGTTTCCTGTTAAGGTCAGGTTGTATTACCGAAAAATTATTTTTATTTGCTAAATGCCAGAATAATTAATTTTTTTTTAGAGAATTTTGTATTACTTTCTTCAAAGTCAGAAGCTTACATACATTTCCTTAGTATTTGCTAGCCAGAGCCATTTCTTGCTATATGTGGACTATGCAAATGCATAGGGCCCTAAGCCAACAGGAGGCCCAATGCTCAGCCTCATCTGAGGAGAATTAAAATTGTCTGTCTCTATCTGTAGCTATCTCATATGCATATTAGGAATATAACAAGATATCTTTCCTTAAAAACCTCCAGCTGATCCAAAATGCTGCAGCCAGGGTTCTGACAGGAACCAGTAACAGAGATCATATTTCTCCCGTATAAGCTTCACTGGCTCCCTGTAAAATCCAGGATAGAATTTAAAATCCAGCTTCTAGCATATAAAACTCTCAATGACCAAGCTCCATTTTACTTTATCATGCTACCGTAGCATCCTAACAGAGCCCTTCGCTCTCAGACTGCAGATCTACTTGTGGTTCCAGAGTTTCCAGAAGTAGAATGAGAGACAAAGCCTTCAGTTTTTCAGGCCCCTCTCTTATGGAATCAGCTCCCAGTTTGGGTTCTTGAGGCAGACACCCTCTCTACTTTTAAGTTTAGGATTAAAACTTTCCTCTTTGATAAAACCTATAGTTAGAGCTGCTCAGGATCACCTGAACTGTCCCTTAGTTATGCTGCTATAGCTTTAGACTGCCACAGGAGTCCAATGATGTACTGAGCTCCTCTCTTCTACTCTCTCTCTTCCTTCCATACAGTTATAACCATCATTACATGTCACTAACTCTGGGTTTCCCCCGAGGTCCTGTGTTTGTTCTCTCTGTGGACGTCTCTGGATCCAGAGCTTCACTTCCCTGACCTGTTTTTGGTTCCTTCCCACTGTTGCTAACCACTTGCTCAGAGGGAGTTCAAAGGTAACTTTGGATTGTTGGGTTCTCTGTTTAAATTTGTAAGGTTTATACCTTACCATGTTAAGTGCATGTTAACACTGAGGAAGACCCAGAGATATGAAATCCATAAAGATATCAGAGTATTTGGTGACATAAAAAAGAATGTTGTTGACAAAAATCGATATTTCACAATTTTATTTAAGTTTCAATGTTTTTTCTTATGTAAAAATAATATCTCTACAATATATACAACATATACAACGAACAAAGAAACAAATAAATAAAGAAAGAAATTAAAGCAATAAGTAAATAAATGACTAACTAAAGAACTAACTAAACAACGAACAAAAGAATTAGCTACAGAACTAACTAAAGAATTAAATAAAGAACTAACGAAAGGACTAACTAAAGAATTCGAAAAAAGAACTAAATAAAGAATTAACTAAAGGACTAACTAAAAAAAACAAATCAATAAAGAACTAACTAAATACCTAAAGGACTACCTAAAGAAAAAATTAAATAACTAAGAACTAACTGAAGGACTAACTAACTAAATAACTAAAAAAAAAAAAAAAAAGAAAAGAAACAAAATAATGGCTGGTGGGCAAGGGTGGCTGTCGTCTGTGTTCTTTACGACCTATAGAGGATAAAGAAATGGATGGATTTTACTAATATGCATACTTCAATTTTTACCTAAGATAAGGTATTTTTCACTTTTTTATTATTTTTATTATATCTATAATTTATGCTCTTAAAATATTAGTCAAATCAAAGCTAGTTGAGCAGAAACAGTTCTAAAAATGTGATCATTTCAGAAGGAATGCCTATAATAATAATATATGACTTAATCCACACACTTACTTGTAGCTGTCCCTGATGTCCCTGATGTCGTTCAGGATGTTCGTCAGGAAAATTCTGTTTCCTTGCCGGTTGAAGTACACCCCATCCGGAAGAAACACTTATTTTAAAGTGTCTCAGGGAAGGGTGCTCAGTAACTCTTCTGCCGAAGCTGCCAGCAGACTCCTTGATGCACCCATTGACGAATTTACGGTCATGATCGATGCTTACAGCATTCTTGTCTCTCCAGGCCTTACGTTCGTTGGAGGAAAAAACGATGGCCATGGAGGGGAACGCATTGTGGAGGTGCACCAGGTCTTCCTTAATGGCGGCGGCATGATCCCACAGAGACATGAGCCTCAGATTGTTCCCTCCGGCGCGGACCACCAAAATGTCAGGGGGAGTCTGCGTGGCCAGCTCGACGTAGAAATGGGTCTGCTCATGTTTTCACAAGAAACACCACATGTTTTTGTCAGAAAGATGTCTGTATACAATACAGCCATTGAGGTTAATGAGGGCAGCCCATGAAACATCTCCATAAAAGCAAACTGGCTTAATGTACTCTGTATACCTGTGATATAACTAAACCAGTATCCACCAGTACTAAGCCATTGGTCCGTGCATTTTGCTGTATATTCCCATAAAGTTTAAAGCGTGCAACAATGCTAAATGCTGATCTCCAACATGATTGATATCGCAAAACATTTTTAGCATAAAATGACAGTTTGTTCCATAATTGAACAACTGCTGACAGAATGCAAGCTCTTTACAACAGTCACCAGTGACTGTGCCCCACTCTTCTCCTCATCTCTTCATTTTAATGTACATTCCAAGTAATGGTTTCTGACAAAACAAAACAAAACAAAAAACAGCTCATAAAAAGACTTTATGCTCTCCATCATGAAATGCAAAAAACTAAGTCTTCAAGAGGTGATCATGAGCTTTCCTAAAAACACTGAGTGATGAGTTGGTTTTCAGTGAGAATGTTCAACGAAATGTTCGCCTCAATTTTTTTGTGTGTGAAATGCAAATCTACAAATGTAGAACAAGGATCTAAAAATGTGAAACTGAGAAACTTTTTTTTGTGTTTCCAGATTCATTTTATAGTTGCAGTACATTTTTGAGAGTTTACAATTCTTTTGAATTTGTGGAAAGTGTTTTATATTTATAGATTCCCCATCTATACACTGATTGCCATTCTGTTCATGCAAATAATACTGAAACAATTTTAACTCCATATGGAAATGAAACAGCTCATCACCCACATCTATTAACAGGATGGTGTCAGTGTTATTACTGACCCAGTGTCATGTGTTTGTAGAACTTGCAAAGAGCCAGAATTGGTACCATTGGTACCTGAGCTTCAGGAAAGATCTATTCATCAAAGTTATCAAATAAATCCTTTAATGTCTCATCTATTCCTGTTATTTTGTACCAGATTAATCAGCATCATTGCAGGCATATGCAATCAACTTATGCAAGAAAATGCTAAATTTGATTATCTGCTCCACATGCAGGCATTACTCCAAGCATGAGCAGCTGGTTCCTATTAAACCTTTGCACTCCATCATGCTCCCATTGTCAATATTATCAAGTTAATAGTTGACTGGGCGATGTAGCCAAGAACTGACATCAGACGCCTTCAAAATCCTATTATTCACTATCTCAATGGCATTAAGTGTGCTTTCAATGACATTTTGTTGTCATGTTGACATGAGTCGTAATGTCAGCTGCTGATCAAAGCTTCACTTCCACTCAAGAACATTCACACCATCTCTCAGTCCTTCCTCTCTGGTGTGGAAGCAAGTCCGCGAGATGAGTCAGACTTATGCAAAATCAATCATTGGCGATCAATGCAAATGTAATCCGTTAGATTTCTGTCTGACTTGTTCTCGACTGGTTCGATGTTATGCAAAGGTAAGCAATGATTTTATCATGAGATCATGACAGCCACATCTTGTAACCAGGTATTACAGTTGCTCTAAGGCAATGGGAAACCTGTCACATGATCTAACAACTGAATGGGTCAGAAGTTGGCTCAACAATTTTACAGTTGTACCATTTTTTTTTCATATCTAGTTGAATGACAGAATACATATATAGCTAATATATAACACTCAGCGAAGTGTTGTATATTATCACGGGGCTAATATGAATCAGATCAACCACTGAAGCTATTATATTATGACTATTTATATGTTTTCAGTATCATTATGTAGTTTGAGAGTGACACGTTTGGCCACCTGATTCACGTGCAAACTGATCTGATGGTGTTTTACCTGAGAATTCCTGCAAACAAAAGTTGAACCATGAGCAGAGATCTCCATCTGCCTGTATAGCATTCTATATAGGCTGTCCCATCATAGGTTTAATTATCAGAGACCTCATATAGCCCATCTGTGTATGATAATATTTTAAGTTTCTAGAAGTTCCTGTGCAGACTGAAGGCTACTGGAAACTGTTTGACTTTTAACGCTGCCAGCTGCTGCTCCCTGAATCAGCCTTGATCATATGTCACAGTGCATCTCAATTGAGCAAAATTATGAGTGTCACTTGCTGTTCCAGCAGGGTACCTCACTTTCTCCATGCACATAATGTCCCAGGCCCACTCATTAGATGAGGATTGCTGCTAAGGTCAGAGGTTCTGGTCAAGCCTGCTCAGTAACTGGAACATTGTCTTTCCTCTGACTCACTTCAAGTCTTTACAGGTGCTGCTCTACCCGTAGGTTTTGAGAGGTATCAGAGCAACTGCCTATCCTATTAGACCCTCCCATACCCAATCAACTCTAGTCTGCATCATGAGAAAAGACTTAGCTTCATCAACTCATCATTCATATGATCCTGCCTGGAAATGATTTGCCTCTTTCCAGATCTCAGTTTGCATGTCACTTATTCCATTCTCATTTAAACCATAAATAACACCATCCTCTCTGCTCAAAGGCTCCTCAGGCTTAGAGGCCTTCAAAGTAAGCTCAATGCATACAGTAGCAGGCAGTCACTCCGTTTCAGTCTGTTTTAACCCTATCCGCCTCACTGCTACTCTCTCTTTGCTTCTGGCTCCCTTTTTATCCCAATGGCCTCCATCTCCATCAAGCCAATGAGGCTCTTCTCTCTAGCCTGTCAGGGTCCAGCTCTCTGGCCAATCACGGCTCTCCAGCCAGAGGACAATTCTCTGCTGCATACTGATCACACACACACACACACACACACACACACACACACACACACACACACACACACACTTAAAATGCTCTTGTTAAGAGCTGTTACCATGG
>NW_007580321.1:0-4625 GCF_000690725.1 Stegastes partitus | reverse complement strand
AACACCATGGACTCTAAATGGTCGTTATTTAAACTCCCCTTCTCAACACCATTGCAGATTTGTTGCACTCTCTGAGAAAACTTGTTTTCATAGAAATTCAGATCATATAGGTCCACATTTAGGTGATGCATGTACGATGTGTGTCTACTCAAGATGTGCTCCAACCATGTCAGTCCAACAGTTGTAGAGTTTTTTGGTCTGAACCAAAGAGGTGAGCATATTGATTGTCATTTCCTTCAGAATAAATGAAAAGCATGGAAAACATGGGTGCATACCTCATGCTGATCAAGACATCTCCGTTCCTGAAGATGAAGAGCAGAATGTTGTCCTGTGTAACATCATGAAAGTTTGCGTTTTTTTCATTGGCAAAGAAAAGATCTGGTTTCCACAAACACTGGAACATGTTGGGATCAACAGTTAGTGCGTCACTCTTAAAGTCAGTGGGAAGTCGTAGACGAGGGTCATTCCATCGCTGACGAAGAAATATATTCACTCTGTAGTCCTGTACAGAGACAAATGGTTAATAGTTGTCACCACAGCTTTTACTGCTTGTGCTAATTCTACTGCTATATGGAATGCTATTAAGTCAGACACAACATTATAAATAATAACTGTATTATTGCAAGATGATACAGTTTTTTTGTTGTTTTTTTCACAGTCCTGTTCATTATATAATATTATTTTATCCTGCTTATTTCCCAGCAGAAACAGTTTACAGACCCACAATATCATTTGCAGTTGTTCAATTTCACAAGGCAGTTTCTTCAAAGTCTTCTATTATTTTACAACACTGTTGTTCCCAGTGGTCATTTTATTTCACAAAGCCACTTTCATCACAATAACAGACAAGCAGAGCAGAACCAATTATGTGATTGGCTCAAACTGTTTCAGACCTAAGCAGCAGCACACAGCCAAAATATTCTTAAACTGTTTACATTTGATCTGTGCATTACTGCCAGAATTGCAAACTATTACAGAAACGCTCAGGTATCGTCTTTGGAATTGATTTAGTGGGCTGTTAATGGTGTTAATTCATGTTAGCTAAGTAACTTTATCTTGCTGTAAAAGCCATGTTAGTCTGGTAGGCTAATTTGTTAGTGTAAGCTGTTTATGAACATAATTTTAAAGACAGTAACTTACAAAAATGTAATTTAATATGAACATGAAAATAATCAGCCAGGATGCTACCAAAATAAAACAAAACACTCAAGACAATGCTTCCATTTTCAGACCACAGAAGTCAATAATGGATATACACTAAATTTATGAAAAGTTAGTGGGTTTTTTTGTCTTGTGCATGAGGATAAATATTCACAAGCATAAATATGCACAGACACATGCTGTAATAGTGTTGTGTGGAAAGGTTCGCGTCACTTTGCTTGTTTCCCGTCTACAGACCGATGTTTTACACCAGATGCTTTTTCAGCACATGCACAGGATGGTGAGCTATTGGATCAAGAGGTGTTTTTGTTAAATTTGACAAAGTATATTTGACTGAATTTGCACAATCAACCTTGAAAACAAGTCTATCCTAAAACAAAGGGTCAGGGGCCCAGACTTATTAAATGGTCCACACTTTTTTAACACTTTCAACTTTTCGACTGGTTTAACAGCACTTATGTTCACTTGCCTCTTGGCCCTGCAGCATAAGGAGCATGTACAGATCTCATATTTGAGACACTCTGCCTGTCTGTTTTGAGTAAGTGGTAGGAAGGTGTGACATGCGAACTGACTTTATTTAAAGTTTGCAGGGCATATGCCATCACGCTGTCATCCAGAAGCGAATTAGAAGCTTCAGTTGAAAGTAAACAGAAAAGGCCATGAGCATGCATTATGGAATGAGTAGAATTGTAACAAATTACATTTTACAATAAAAATTGCTAGAGTTAAATAAGAGGGATCTGCAATAAACTGTTTTTGTGGAAATAAGCAGGATTCTATAATATATTACAGTAAGAGAGCTGTATATCCTAGCTTCACGTTTGCATATTTATGCATATACTTCTTATTTCCATTGTCTTATTTGTTTAATTTTCTCCTACTACTGCTATGTTTATGTCTGCTACTGTTAATTAAGATAACCATGTTGTATTTGTACCAGTGCAAGAGGGTTGGGTTGACCAAATTAAGTAAACACGTCATTTCCTATGCCTTCTACTGTACACAGAATTTGAAAAAAAAAAGAAAATTCAAAACTAATATTGTGTGTTTGTAGTGTGTGTATGTATCACCATGGTTGTTTCCTGAATGGATCCAAAGCTGTTAATGAAGATGTTCACCTTGGACTCCACTGGGATGCCTGAAACATAGAAACAACCATAAGACAACATGACACCATGCTAAACTGATCAGATGAGTTATTGCACCTTTTATGAACCTTTTTGTGAAAATTCCAATCAACCAACTACAGTTGTGGTTTCAGCCCTTCAGGTTGGCAAAACACTGTTCTTCCAGCTAATAAAATATAATATGCAACATGCCACCAGGAGTCATATCGGTGTTTCATTGTCACTAATCTCACCACCTCAAATCATTTTTATTTTCTTCAATGCTGTTCAGGTTAGTATTATTTATGTAGAGTTAGTTTACAACAGAAGTCATCTCACGGCATTTGGCACAGTAAGGTCAAGACTTCACAATATTACATTACAGAGAGAAAATTAACAAACCCAGCAAGTCTTTTTGAGGAAGCACTTTGGTCACAGTAGACCACTATATGACAGAATACTATACAGGGATAAATTGTGGCATGAATAGTGAAAACAGTGTAGACTGTATAACAATGATGGAAACTTGGAGATACAAGTTGAAACCACAAGTTTACATACGCTGTATAAAAAGACATAAAACCTTTTCTTTCTCACTGTCTGATTTTAAATCAGACTAAACTATTCCTGTTGTAGGTCAGCTAGGATTACCAAACTTATTTCATTTGCTAAATGCCAGAATAATGAGAGAGATATTTTTTTTTTTACTTTCTTGAAAGTCAAAAGTTTATATACATTTCCTTAGTATTTGGTAGCATTGCCTTTAACTGCATGGCTTTGGTCAAATGTTTTGGGTTTCCTTCCACAAACTTCTCACAATAATTTGATGAATTCTGGCCCATTCCTCTTGACAGAAATGGTGGAACTGAGTCAAGTGTGTAAGCCGCCTTGCTTGCACACACCTTTTCAGCTCTGCCCACACATTTTCGACAGGATTGAGATCAGAATCTTGTGATGGCCACTCTAAAAGATTGACTTTGTTGTCCTTAAACCACTTTGTAATTAATCTGGCGGAATGCTTCGGGTCATTGTCCCCTTGAAGACCCATTTGTGCCCAAGCTTTAACTTCCTGGCTGATGTCTTAAGATGTTGCTTCAATATTTCCACATAATATTCTTTCCTCATGATGCTATCTATTTTGTGAAGTGCATCAGTCCCTTCTGCAGCAAAACACCCCCACAACATGATGCTACCACAGTTGGGATGGTGTTCTCAGGCTTGCAAGCTTCCTCCTTTTTGCTCCAAATGTGACGATGGTCATTAAGGCCAAACCGTTCAATTATAGTGTCATCAGACCACAGGACCTGTCTCCAGAAATTAAGGTCATTGTCCCTGTGTGCATTGGCAAACTGTAATCTGCTTTTTCATGTTTCTTTTGGAGTAATGTCTTCTTCCTCTCAGCTCATGTCGGTACAGGATTGGTTTCATTGTGGATAATGACACTCTCTTGTCAGCTTCAGCAACATCTTCACAAGGTCTTTTGCTTTCGTTCTGGTGTTGATATGCACATTTTGCACCAAAACATTTCATCTCTGGGACACAGAATCTGTCTCCTTCCTGAGTGGCATGGTGGCTGGACATTCCCATGGTGTTTATACTTGCGTATAATTGTTTGAACAGATGGACGTGGAACCTTCAGGCATGTGGAAGCATGAACCAGACTTGTGGAGGTCCACAATTCTCTTCCTGATATCTTGGATATTTCTTAAGATTTTCCATGTTGTCACAAAAGGAAGCAGTGTGTGTTTGAGGTGTGCCTTAAAATACATCCACAGGTGTGTTTCTAATGAACTCAAATGCTGTCAGTTAACCTATCAAGAGCTTCCAAAGCTGTGACATCATCATCTCTGCTTTTCAAAAAAAAAAAAAAAATCTCTCTTTTATTATTTTGGCATTTAGCAAACATGAATAATTTTGTTAATCCTAACTGACCTGAAACAGGAAAATTTTGGTCTGATTTAATGACAGACAGTGAAAAAAAAAGCTCAATTTTATTTATTTATTTTTTTAAATACAGTGCATGTAAACTTCTGATTTCTAATGTATCTCATTTTCCACTTTGGAAACTTTGGATTTCCAATTGGAATCAAACGCAAAACCTAACTTAAGACGTTTGAACTGTGGCCATGTTTTGTTAATTTTTGCCAGAGGAAATTTATAAGTAATACACACTATAAAATCAATAAATTGAACATCTACAAAAACACATACAAGTGGAAAACTATTTGCTTAAAGAAAATCCCTACAAATGTCTGCATCAGAAATACTACAGTTACATGCTACACTTGAAGATATTATAAATACTGTTGTACAGTTATTTTTAAGGCTATTAATATATGTAAGGTGAGAAGATTAGGA
>NW_007580320.1:22966-37528 GCF_000690725.1 Stegastes partitus | reverse complement strand
CTGCTTTACAGGTTCATTCACTCAGCAACATTTCAGTGATTACCTGCTGCCTTTTGTCTCATGTATTTGTGCTGATGAATGAATAATGTGTTTGTGTCTGCAGGATGCAGCGGTCAGGTGACTGTGACTCAACCTCCAGTCAAGACAGTTACTCCAGGATCCACTGTCACTCTGACCTGTAAGACCAGTCAGGATGTTGCCTCGTGCACTCATGGTTCGTGTATGTTCTGGTATCAACAGAAATCTGGACAGACTCCGAAACTCCTTGTAAGACATGTGAGCATCAGTCATTCAGGAACTCCAGCTCGGTTTAGTGGCAGTGGAAGCGGCTCTGACTTCACTTTGACCATCAGTGGAGTTCAGGCTGAAGATGCAGCAGTTTATTACTGTAAGAGTTTTCATGTCATAAACAGTGCCTGTGTGTTGACACAGTGATTTATGGTCGTACAAAAACCTCCTCAGTCAGACTGCAGAGACTCTGAGCTGTTACAGCAGGAAGCGACTGCAGCTGCTGAAGAGGAAGAAACTCTGACACAGACCACTGAACACAGAGCTGACAGGAACCTCACCAAGCACAAACTAGAACACATTAACGCCACTAAAACAACAAGAACTTAACCATGTTTATTGTTTTCAAGTTCAAGTCCCCCTCGATCACTTTTACAATGTAGTGGGAATCAAAACCTATTCTGGTGACGATTCACTGTTTTAAAGCCTCGAGAAACGGCGTCTGATTTAAACGTTTGATTAATTTCTAACAAACAAAATTATAGAAAAATTGCACTAATTTGCATTTTAACATTTTAAAACAGGTAAAAACTGTAAATAAGAAAACTGCATGTTTTACAGTATTTAAAATGGCCCATATATTGTTATTTTACTGATATTGGCCATTTTTGGAAAGAAAAAATATATAGATTAAGGATTTAAAATTGGAGTTTTTTTTGTTTTTTTTTAATGTTTTGCATATAATCCTTGTTTTGGTAAATTACAGATACTACACCGTCTGAGACGTTCTGCCTTCGTTTAACCTCATAGAGACATCATTTGAAACAAGAAGTATTCTCAATACCTTCTTTGAACATTAAAGTATTTTCTTCTAAACATTATTGTAATTGTAGGTAATTTAAATATATTTTTTGGGGCTTTTTGCCTTTATGTAGAGCAGTGGAGAGAGACAGGAAAGGGGGGAGAGACCTGCAGCAAAGGGTCGTGAGCGGGATTCGAACTCACAACCGCTGCGTCGGGGACTGTAGCCCCTGTTCATGGGTTGCCCACTCAACCAGGTGAGCTATACGGGCGCCCAACTGTAGGTAATTTAAGCCAGTGTTGCAGAAACACTCCCTGTTATCTGGGGAACTATTGCTGATAATAGATCCCCCCCCCAAAGCCTTGATATTTCCTTTGGTTTAAAATAGGAATATAAAAACAGAGTTACAAGTTGAATCCTCATATTTGACTCACATGACACAAGAGTTCATGTGAGAGACACAAACTCGAGACAATGAAAGCAGCTGGAGTGGAATTAGACATTTTTATACATCTTTCCTCTTGTAACACATCTGGTAAAATACTGTATATCTTCATGAAAATAATTTTTGGGTATGTTTAGTCCCTTATTAGAACACTTTGATTCTCTCCATGTGGCAGTGCGTGCATGTAGCCACAGTTGTATTGTAATAAGATTGTGGTAAATTGACTTTGTTTTGGATAAAGTTAACATTAAAAAAAAACCAAAAAAAAAAAACAGGCCACACACAGCTTGAGGGCAGTGGCAGGAACTTTTTTTTTTTTTTTTAATTATTATTTGCAACATTCCACAAAATAAACAGTTTTAAGCTTCAGTCGGCCTCTTCAAATGGGAACTTCTTTTTAATTGGACAAATTCCAGCAACATGCAGCCTCTTGATTTGCTTCAAGAGACTTTAAATATTGCCCCAAAGTTTTAAGATTTAGTTTCAACTTGCAAGAATGTTGTAGAGGGAAGAACAAGCAATCTACACCTGTGTGTAAAGTGGATCATTACAGGCAGCTTTCAAATTTGCTATAGCTGACTGCAATATTTGTGACAATCTGCAAGGCACCAGATAGCCAGTAATAGCTTACTAATGCAAACACAACTTATTGCACTCAGCCCAAACACTACTGTTGATGCTATAACATACATAAATACAGTCTTAAAAAAATACGTTTTGGGGCATTTAGTTACGTGGATTCCCTTTGTCTCTGAACGTCCTCCAAAGTGGACATCAATGGAGTTCAGTTTGTGGGTCATTGTTATTCTGGACACACAGTCTCCACATCCACAGAACACATTGTCTGTGGTTCACTCATTAGGTTGACTTAGTCTGGGATGATTATTTACAAGAGAACTTTAGCTGGCAAAGTTTATGAACCATCTGTGCAGCAGGTTTATCCTCCATAGTGGAGATTCAAAGAGATCTGTAAGAGATGAAAGAAAATCACCAGTGCCAAAAAGAACTGAGTGTATGTATCGACCACGCTTAGTGTCATGTGTAGCCATCACCCCAAATGGCCCATTTTTGAGACTGGAAGTTTACCAGTTCAGTTCCCAGAGCACTTTGCTCCTTCATTAGAATGAACCCTCAGCTGCCCTGAACACTGAACTATTCCAGTGGAGCTGCAGCGGCCAGCGGATGGATTTAAACAAAGTATTCCTGCAAGAAAGCATCGCTCGGAGTAGAAATTTCACTTCCTTGCCAAGAGTTACATGACAAGATCGATACCACGCTGATTATGTAAGGCTGGCATCTACAGATATAAAGACTGGAAGCATGAGGAAACAGCTCGCCTCCCAGTAAAACAAAGAACACCAATACGCTTTTCCCTTCACTTTGCTGAGTTTATCTTCTCTTGGTTGTAACAGTTAACAGCCAAATTCAAAAGTATTATGAATAACAGATAAAGGAGTCTCAAAAGGAGCTGATTTGTGAGACCTTGAGGCCTAAATATTCAGTCTTTGCCTTCCTTTTTCTTTTTTTTAATTGACCAGGTGGTGGGGTCGTTGATGGGCCTGAGATACAGTGCTGCTGATACAGTAAAAGCAGCCTGTTTTTCTCTCAGGCCTACATCACCCTGCCAGTAGTCCTCACTTTAACCAACGCCTTGTTCCTTTTGGCCACCGGGTGCCTCGGGTCCTGGCTGAGCCTCAGGGATTCCTCCTGTCTGCAGGGACTGGTGAGGCTGTTAGTGCAAATGTGGGTATCTGTTTTCAGTATGTGGACCGTTTATAAGAAAAGGTTTTCCTCTCCAATTCATTTGTCTGCTAGTTGAGATCTTTGTTTTGGGAAGCACGGCTTCAGCGCTGGCTTTTTTTCCCCCGCTCTGTTAAGGGACACCAAAATTCCTTCGCATTGGACAGCAACTTTTCCGGGGAGAAAAAAAAGTAAGTTTCTGTTCCTTGAGTCCACTGACTTTCCGTGTAGCTGGAGTCAGAGACAGCAACCCTCAGTGGAGTGTTTGAGAAATACACCGGCAGCAGTGAGGACCAAGAGAAGATGTGATCACTTGTGTGAACACATATGCACATCCACATGCCCCAGTCATGTTTATTATGGTGCAAAAATGACTGAAAATTGTGTATATAGCATTTCAAAAATAGAACATAGTCAATAAGGGACATGAAAGCAAGCAGCTACATCTGAACCAAGTTGTTTTAAAAAATGGAAATTCATCACTTTCCCTTGATGGAAACTTTCCATGACGACAATATTAAGGCTTAGAGCTTTATTTTGACTGATAGCTGTCTTAAGCTACACTCAGCTATGATCATTTTGCCCTCACTTGCTTCACCTCCACAAAACCCAAACCTCAGGCCTTAACTTTGCTCATGCTTTTTTTTGCTTCTAATGTACCAGTGTTTTTGTTGTTGTTTCAACTTTTCAACCAATATCCTCTTTTCCTGCAGGTTGTTGTGTTTCTGACGATGGCCCAGCTGATGATAGAACAACCTTCTGTGGGATATCAAACACTGGAAAAACCTAAACGCACAGCAACAGATGGGAGAGCGCTGTATTGTACATAGTGTGTCGTTGTATATTGTGCAAAATGTACCATTATTGAATAATAGACACAACATGTAACACAAAAGTAGCAAAAGATATTTTGTGAAATTCAGTTTTAGTGTTAATTACGGGATTTCCTGGCAACAAAAAGAAGACTTTTTGTCACTTTAGATATACTGCATCACCATTCTGTGTCTGTTTTAGGCTCAGTGATGTGGTCTGACTCTACAGATTAGTGGCAACAAGTCACATCTTCTGTTTGGGTGAATATGAGCTGTCGTTGGGATGAAGGTACAGTTTTTTCTTTGGCTGAAAACATTACTACAACTTTCTTAGAACATTTTACGAACAAATAAATTTAATATGCATTTTTGCTTACCTAGGTAGAATTTTTTTGCTCTAAATAAACCCTTTATGTGCTTTATTTTTTGAAGTTCTCAAAATGAAAACATTACAAGACCATTATGTTTTCCAGATGTGTCGTTGAGAATGTTGTTTCTTTGCTATCGTGTAACACCGAAACATTTCCTGCTAGCAAGTTTTACTGTACTTAAAGATCCATCACAATGCTTCTCTACAAGTATTATCACGTATTAAGTATGTACAAGGTATATACTGGTCTCTATAGTGTAATGCAACCCCTAAATAACCGCCTATAAATTATCATCATCGTTTATTTTTTGTTTAATGAGATGAGCTTCACATTTTTCTTTATTTTGTCATACCGATTACTTCAATTAAGCAGTGAAAAGCAAAATGTATTAGTTCGGCTTCATGATAAATACAAAATCAGTCAAATTTGTCATTGAAATGCCTTTTTTTTGTGGGAGAATTTTATAGTATTGTGAAGTAGTACACAAAATGGGTTTGCACATTTAATTACAGTGAAAGTTCCCGATCAACATATTAGATGCTATTAAACCAAACCAAAGGAAATAGTTTGCTTTTATGTGTTACATAGGTTAATATGGTTGTACCATTGTTAGACTCCACTTTCTGATGAACTGAAATGGATCTGTGTCGATGCAGTATTATGTATATAATGTCTTACTTATAATGTCTAAAGAGTTGGACAGCATCTCGCACAGCAGTATGGATAACCTCATAAATCCATGCGTTGCAGATGTGTGGTACTGCTCGATGCAAAACGTGAAGGCACTAGTTTATGACTTGTGATTTCAGGTCTGTGATCCTTCTCTCCATCTGCCCATTTCCAGTGGAATGCATACTGGGTTGTTTCATGGAAACCATTCTGTTGCATAATTGTAGAATTTAAAAAAACAAAAAGCAAAAAAAACATTGCATGCTTTGTTAATATTTTTGATTGGCTCCATTTCAGCCGTGTATGTTGACCGAGGATGTGCAGCACGCTGTCTCCTGCAGAGGCGTGCCAGGGCGCGGGTGGGCGTGGCCGCTTACGTAGCTCCTTTCTCGGTTTCTTCACTGCGTGAGGCCGACTTGGAGGGAAGTGAACGTCGCCAAGAAGGGAGAGAAATAGGAGAAGAAAGCAGGAACAACAACTACCCACAAAAAGCTGGTGAGGGGATGAACGCTGATAAATCTCTCCCGAAGCCTCTTGCGTGTATATTTCGGCGTTTGAAGGTTTTTCCAAAGGCCAACGGCTGCCATGCTGCTCTCGGGGCCCGCGGAACCGTTAGCTAACGACGGCTAGCATTAGCCTCCGTGGCCTGTTAGCAGGCCGCTCCGGTTTAGGCGCGGGGACAGAGAGGCATCGATCCGACGTTCTCCAAAATAGGGTCTCGGTGCTTTACATTCGCTAGCCAGCACGACGCCACCACTTTAAGTAGTTTCTTTATAGTGCTAGTAATTATATTAATATATATTTATTGAAGTTTAGTTGCATTATTACCTGTTTTTGTCGATCCAGGTTAGACAGAAAATTTGCCCTTCCAACCGGAGAAGACGGACAGCATGCCGCTTGCTAGCATGCTAATGCTAGTAATTTAAAGTAATGCTAATCAGGCCGCTGCACGTTTCCGAGTGGGAGCTGTGTCGTGAATTGATGTGGCGTTTGTTGGGCAGTAGTAAAAACGGATGCACCACTGAAAGGGAAGGTTGTGATTTCAGGAGAGCAAAATTAACTCGGCTAGGTAGTAGTTTTCATGTGAACCAGTCACATTGTGAGGACGCTAGCTCACGTTTCCTCCATATTTTGCAGTTATTCAAACGCTGCACGTCCAAATTCTGGCTCGACCATCCACCTACAACATCTTCACCTGGCTATCTTCTATTATAACAAATGCTGGCACACTAAGCCAATTTTACTAATGGTGCTCAATTAGAAATGTTCTGACACCGTTAAATTCAAACATCACAGCATGCCCATACTGTCTCCAGGCATATTGTTCCTGGCCAGTGCTTTTTAGGACTGATTTGTCAGAGATATACTGCTATTATTATCTGGGATATTTCTGAAATGCACAGAGGACTGCAAGTGTTTGTTTTACCATACTGTAAAATTCGCCCTGTGGTGATCTATTAAGCCTGCATTGTCACTTCACAGTCAGTGTTTCATCTGCAGCATCCTGTCCTCCAGGTTTACCATGATTACACCGTGGTTATTCCAGCGACATTTAATATGCTATTAAACTATCACACTGTACCAAAAGGTGGATGGGAGAGAAAGTAGCTGATCACCCCTCTCCATCACAGGAGACAAACCGACATGCTTGGCTGTGCTGGCTAAAGCTCCAGTCCAGAATAGTAAAAGTCAATACTGCAGATCACACAAAGCAGCTTTTACTGTCTGGGCACATGCCGTTGATATACACTTAATTGATCGCAAAAGTGCTGTCCCAACGGCACCGTGCGGGAATGGATGTAAGAAATCCATTCTGCACAAAACTGGACAAATTGATCACCAGTCAGTGGAGCTAGTCGTAATCATGAACAGTCCCTTTGTTGTAGTTTCAGGCTATTCCCTCAATGTGTGCACCACTTTGTAATGTCTTTAAATCTGCACCAAACTTGTAAAATGTGTATTAAAGGAGGAATTCAAGCAGAAGCACATTATAAGCTGCAATACATACTCTGATTAAAACAGTTTTGTTGAGCGTGGAAGAGTAGAGAACAACATAAAAAGTGCACTAACATTTTCATCTGGTTGTCGGGTGAATATTTGCTTAACACTGTGTTTTTCTGGTCTTTGTCACATTGTGTGATTTTTGTCTCATCCTCATCCAGCCTCAGGAGCAGTGAAGTGTCTTCATGGCAATTCGTCGAGGACACATTAGATACTTGAAAGTGAGTATTAAATCCCAGGTCCTCTTTCTAGCACTGCTGCAGTGTGAGATATCCTATGATCGGATACTTTTGGTGTCGTTGTGGTTGACAAAGAATTGAATGAACAGTCACAAAGAAGTAAAGATCTTTTGCTGTGGGAAATGTGCAGCCTCATAGAGTTTCACGTTATACTGAAAACTAGACAAAGCCTTGTTGTAATTTACTGGGACTAATAATTTCATTCTTTAAATATCAGATTGCATAGAGATCATGAAAAGCACACATGCAGTGCAGCTCCTACCAACTTTGCCCATGTTTACTGCTTTAATACAGGACTCTCATTCATCCTCACAAACAGTGCATCCTACCCACCAGAATACACAATCACAATCCTTCTTTGGCATGAATGGACCTCTGTCAGGTTGACTGCTGGACTGGTTCCCATTTCAGGCCTGATCCTGTTTAACTCGCCAGCTAATGTGTCCAACAGGGCACACACTGCTGAACAGATAGCAGAAGCAACTTTTTTAAAAAGTATTTTCGCGTCAGGCTCTACTTTTTGATATGGGCACTTTGCATTGTTATTTGAACTAATCTTAGAGGCTTTAATTTGTTTGCAGAGTACACCACATACTGCCATGTGATTGAGATAATCATGGGGATGAAGGAGTTACTTACCTACTTTATATTGCGTTGTTTAAATTTCATGCTGGCTTTGTGTAAACCGCTACTTTGAGACCAGTTTGCAGTTTAAATCCAGTCACATGCTTATGTAATATAATTAGTTAGAATTATGTGCCTTTATGACTTCATCCTCTATTCTTCTTTTGAGAACTGTAATTACACTGTATGGACGCTCCAGATAAAATAACGTTCTAGAAACCATGAATCGAAAGAAGGTAAATTAGCAACTAAAGCTTGAAGGACACAAAGGAGTTGACAGGAAAATCAGATTAGGTGGATGATGGTGTGACTGATGTTTGTGTTAGAAGTAATGAGTGAATGAAAAATCTATAGATAGACATGGGATTGGGGAAAAAACAACTACTGCAGATCCTCCGTTCTGATTTCATTCACACTCCCTCTATCAGTTTATTAAGGAAGTCAGGATGCAGACATCAAAATCTAACTTTGTTTTTTCTGCAATAAATGACAAGAAATAACTACTACATTACTTATTCTTTTAGGAGGTAAATGTTACACAAGATAAAGTCACTGCGGTGTCTGTGTTTTGCCAGTTAGTGACCATCAGCCAAACGTCAAACTGTGCATCCTAATTTCATGAGTCTTTGGAAAGAACGTCCTCTGGAGTTGGTATTTTTTTTTTTTTTTGGTGCAAGAACCAAGTTTAGTCCCTGGTTCCTCTGGTTGACTCCTCAAGCTGTGTTTTTTATGAACTGGCTTAATGTGGGAGAGCTTCACCACAAACGGGTTTTGTTAGAGATAGGAAAAAAAAAAGTGTTAAATATGTTTTCAGTCTCTGTGCTCCAGTTTCTGTGTCAGTTATGCAATGAGGTTTGTTTGAGGTGGTGGGGTAGAGGCAAGCTTAGTTCAACATGTACTGTATAAGTTATAGTGCAGTGTCGTGTGTTTTCCTCACAAATGTTAGCTTTTTATCATTTTTACCCACAGTTCAGCAGAAACAGTGGAATATGCACATTAGAATTTGCATTGTCTTATTTGACTTTAAGTTATATTAACATTTCCGGTCATGTGGAAAAAGTAAAGCAGCAGATTGTCTTAATTCAAAGGCAATTTACAATAGTTGCTTTCTGTCAGTTGTAATTAATTAATTGGCTCTTTTTTCAGCTGTAGCTCTCTCTACCTTGCATACTTACCTCGCTTTGTGTTTTTTCGGCCCACCTGGCTGACCCGCAGGAGGTTTATGACATGTCAAACGGTTATGAAGACCACATGGGAGGGGACGAGGGGAAGGACGCCAAGACCAACCTGATAGTGAACTACCTGCCTCAGAGCATGTCGCAGGATGAGCTGCGGAGCCTCTTCAGCAGCATCGGAGAGGTGGAGTCTGCCAAGCTGATTCGAGACAAAGTCGCAGGTATGCCCAGCTGTGAAGCAATAAGACATGTGACAGACCAGATCAACGCTTTAAACACAAGATTTAGGTTTAAATTTTAAAAAAGGATTCCTGTTACAGACTGTGCAAAAAAAAATACAAGGTGTGACCACAGCGTCTGAAAATGCCAATGGTGGTTCAGATTCATGACTTGGATAATTGTTTGGCATATCACTTTTTATGAATAACTTTGTGTTTATTGGCAGGCTACGTACTAACGGCCTGTTTTCTGGCTCCTCTATCCCCAGTGTTTCTGTAATGTTATTTTTATTTCAAAGTTATCCCAAATTGATTCGACTTGGGTAGTAGTTTGATCAACGTTTTTGACCACCATAGACGTGTTTTATTCCAACCAGTCCAACCCTGTTTAACTGTAGACAGTTTCTTTGTTTGTTTGTTTTAGCCTAGCATGCAATGTCAAGATTTGTTTTTGTTTTTAATATTTATTTGTTTGCAGATTTTTTTTAACTATACAACGTTTTTTTGTTTTATTTTATTGTTTTCCTTTTTTTTTCTCTAGGCCACAGTTTAGGGTACGGATTTGTTAACTATCTTAACCCTAGTGATGCAGACAGAGCTATCAGTACACTGAATGGACTAAGGCTACAGTCCAAAACTATCAAGGTAACGTGCAACAAGGTGTTCTACAATTCTCAAAGCAAAGATGTTATGTCATATAACTCTCCTGTGGCTCCTGTGCTGTCCGCTAACTAGCTAGTACATGTCAGCCCGAGGAAGTGATTCTGCTTTTACAGCTCACTTACTGCCCTATCTGACATGTCTGTTGAGTTTGACTTTAATTTTTCTTTATTTTATTTGACACATTCTGTCAGATTCAGTTTATTTCATGTATTTAATTCCCCCCCCAAAAGTACTTTCCTTTATTTTTTTTGATCAGTTTGATTTCATTTTTTGTTGCTGTAATGTTCTTTTGTGCTTCTGACTCCATTCATTTTTGCTCAGACCAAAGACTTAATGTCTTAAACTACTTAGGTAACAGTTGTCTTCCCAGGTTATTTTGTTTAGTTTTTCTTTTATTAAATCCAAAGTGTTTTTTAATAAATAGACAGAACCTTTCAGGTCAATGAGTTGATTGTAAAACACCTAATATAACTGCTTCTGTAAATCCCCAAAATATTTAGATGTTCTAGTTTTACTTCTGATAGTTATTTTTGGTTTTAAAATAATTCTTGTGCGTTTGAAGTATTTTAATCAGGCGATTGTTGCTTCCTGCCAGGTTTCATATGCACGGCCCAGCTCGGATACAATAAAGGATGCTAACCTGTATATCAGCGGCCTGCCCAAGTCCATGACTCAGAAGGATGTGGAGGACATGTTTTCACGTTATGGCCGCATCATTAATTCACGGGTACTGGCTGATCAGGCCACAGGTACGACAGGTGAATGACTTCCTTGCTTTTTTTACAAATTCTCAGACATTCAAATAGCCAACAAAGCACAGCGATGTTCATCTTGAAACATAGTGCTGTTGCTTCCACCAAGATAGACAGTCACCAGCCGCTCTCTCGTACCCAGGTGTGTCCCGTGGCGTGGCTTTCATTCGGTTTGACAAGCGGGCAGAGGCAGAGGAAGCTGTCAAAAACCTGAATGGCCAAAAGCCACCGGGAGCTGCTGAGCCGATCACAGTGAAGTTTGCTGCCAACCCAAACCAGGCGAAGAACACGCAGCTCATCTCTCAGCTCTACCACAACCAGTCCCGACGCTTCGGAGGGCCCTTACACCACCAGGCACAGCGCTTTAGGTGAGACAACTTGCGAATATATGCTGAGTTTTATTACACATCACAGAGGTAAATGAACTAAAGCTGGAAACTAGAGAACAGAAGCAATCAGCAGAAGTGATGTTCAAGTATTTTTAATAGAACAAAACAAGGCATTTAAATAGGTGGACCTCTTGTTTTAGGAAATTCCATTTGACACAATTTTACTGTTTCCTGACTTTTTATGGATCAAATAATAAGTTAAGAGAATAATTAATAGATTCATTGATAATAAGTATGATTCTTAGTTGCTGCAAGTACCCTAAACACTCCCACTTTCAGGTTTTCCCCCATGGGCGTTGACCACATGGGCAGCATGGGAGGTGTCGGCGTCCCAGGAAACTCCACCTCTGGCTGGTGCATCTTCATCTACAACCTGGGCCAGGACGCAGACGAGAGCATCCTGTGGCAGATGTTCGGTCCCTTCGGCGCCGTCACCAACGTCAAGGTGATCCGAGACTTCAACACCAACAAGTGCAAGGGCTTCGGCTTCGTTACCATGACAAACTACGAGGAGGCGGCCATGGCCATCGCCAGCCTGAACGGCTACCGGCTCGGAGACAAGATGCTGCAAGTGTCCTTTAAGACCAGCAAGGGCCACAAGTAGAAAAGGCTGGACAATCAGGTGTAGAGGAGAGCGGGAAATAACCTGTGCCAGGTTTTTGTTGCGAAAAAGCTGATGAGTTTGCAAAGTCTGGCACACCAATTTGGTTTTTGGCATATTCAAAGTTTCAATAAGAAGTTCACTCTTCTGCACCTTTGTAATTGTCTAAAAGAGTGTCCAGGTTGTTTCTGTTCCATCATTATACTCTCGCTTGGGGCTTGACGACAGTTTAACATTTTTTGGGAGTGATAGAGAAAAATCCCAAATCACCGCCCAGTATAATTGAAAATTATCTCAAAAGCTTAAATACCGTTTGTATGTTGCATGTGTGAGGGCTAGAGGAAAAAAAAAAAAAAAGAGAGAGAGAGACAATTGGTTCTTAGCAGTGCTCTGAAAATACAGAGAAAAGCCCGACAAAGTGTTCCCCAAGTGTCGACATTTTAGCGGATAATTTATTGAGTAAAAACGGGAGAAGAAGAATATTTTCTTGTTAGGCAGTGGTCGTTTCAGTTTGAAAAAGCAGTGCTCTGTCCTGGATCCTCGTCACAAGTAGAAATAGATGCCTTAAATTATCATCCAGCGGACGCAGACCTTTCAAAACCACTCGCTGTTTCAATCTAAGAGCAAAGCACTTTTAAACAATCTGTTTTAGGTTGCTATGAATATCAGTCTGTTTGATGTTAATCTTTTGCTCACCCTCCGAACAGGTTTAACACTTTTAAACACCATGAGCTCTGGAGGGGAATGGTTTTTTTTTTTTTGTTTCGTTATCCCGTTGTAAAGTGTCTTTTTATTGTAAGTTGTATTTCAGGAGAGTCCTGTTGAAAATATAGCCCAGTCAGTGAGTAAGAAATCAAGATGGACCAAAGGCAGGGAGAGATTTCATCCTATAACCCCCCAGAAGAGTTTCTATTACATACGGCAAATTTAGACCTTTTTGGATTTCTTTTTTTGAAGAGGTACTAAGGTTATATCCGATGCTTACCGAGAGCAACATCACTTCTGTTTCATTTTATTTCTTTCATTTCAAGTTAATTTGTTTTCTTTTTGTTTGGATTTTCTTTTCTTTCTTTTCTTTTTTTTTTTTTTTTCCTTTGTAGAAGCATACATTTTTATTTGTTACAGTGTAAGTTACAAACTTGTTTTAATGAGTGCTTATCTCAAGTTTGAAGAGAAATTAATGGCCTTTGTTGTTGATTTCAGCTTAGATTTGCTTTATTTTCTTCCTTTCTTTTGTTTTGGTTGTTTCACTTTGAACGTAAAACCATTAAATTTTATTTTCTTTTGCTGAAAGTTTTGTTTGGTTTTCTTTTTTTCTTTACCTTTTTAGATTTGGTTTGGAGTTTTGTTCTGTTGTTTTTCTGAGTTAGTAAACCTGCAGTGCTGGGCAAATAAGAACAGGCTGTTACAAAACAGTATCTCCATCGGAAGCTTCTAGCTTCTGAGAGAATTTGAAAGGTTAGCTGCATACGGACCAATGTAGGTTGAGTTAAATTGAGATGACTTAAACTGTGCACAGACACTTGGAGGAAAGCTGACATTTCTGCAAAGGCTGATGAAATTTAAACCACTGAAGAGCAACCAAAATCTGCAAACCGAAGTATTATGTCGGCACCACTGGTTGTACAGTTGTCTTTTCCGCAGTTACAAATTTGACGTCAGGTTTATTATTTGACACCCGACTCTGTAGATCAGCTTTTAATACCTGGATGTTTATGGAGGGCGTCGCACATGCAGAATAAACGATTGGCTCTTCAGTGTAGTTATCTTAAGTGAAGCCAAATTTATTGTGCGTTAGTGATGTACGATATTTTAACATGACAAACAAGTCAACATTGTTCACGCTTTTAGTTCCAGACCCACTGCTCTGATCCTTGTCTAATGGAGGTTACTTTAAACTAGCGCTTTGTTTCGCCGCTCATGAACACTCCGTAGATCGTTTGGCTTGTCACAGCTCATCTTATTGTGAAGTATTCGGTATGTTGCTCTGCTGTCGAAGTTGGTGAAAGGTGGAGCATTATTGTTAGGATTGTTTTGGTTTTAGCGCAGCAGAAATTGAGCAGAAAGAACACTTGACGGCGCTCCGTAGATATTCTTGGGAGCAGAACGTGCTCACACTTTCTAAGATTCACTTTAGAAACTGCATTTTTTCCCCCCACAGCAATAATTCACCATCATATTTAAACTGTCTTGGAGGAGCGCTCCCATTACAAGCTTCAGAGTTTGGTCTTAAAAGTGCATTCGACTTAGTATTTCCATGTCATTTATGTGTCACAATCCTTAACTTTGTGCAATATTTCTCCACTTGCTCAACGCAGGTCATAGAAATTTGTTAATAGTCTTGGACTGTCATCTTTATCTTTCTTTCTTTTTTTTATAATTTCTTTTTTCTACTGACATATGTTACTGCTTAGTTTTCTCAGCAGTCTAGTTAAAGTTGCATGAAAAATGCAAGTAAGTTTGTTTTAGGAGCAGTCACAATAAACTGCATTCCGCCTTAATTTATAAGTGGAAATAGTGTATTTTACATCGGAGGAGGTACAATTATTTATTTGACGGTGTATGCGGTCATACTTGATACTTATTGGAGTGTTTTTAATGGATTTTTTTTTTGTTGTTTTGTTGGTTTTTGAACACTTGACACTAAGTTGAAGTCCATTAAATGTCTAACATTTGATCATTTCAATAAAAAAAACAAACATGGTGGCTTTTCAGAATTGAAAAAGAAAACGAAATGTGTCTTCAGAAGCTTATTTTGGATTTAGTCTAAGTGGGTTTCATGATAAAAACTGATTATCTGCACGTGCAGCGGGACTTTCTGCACGACACGTGT